>NW_024113409.1:0-9887 GCF_003073215.2 Triticum urartu | reverse complement strand
TGTATCATGCAGCCCACTTGAAGGCCCAATAGAGAAGCCCATAATTAACTGGAAGGGAGGCTCTCACATGAATCCGGCCCAGGTACATGCTCATGTCCCCTAAACATAAATAAGTAAATAAATAAATAAATAAAATAAATCTAATGCTCATGCACCAGTTCTTTGGGAAAATAGGTAGCCCAGTATTTCTTTTTGAAGAATACCCAAGCTAGGCCTATTTGTTTTCTCCGAATTACTGGGCTGCAAATCTTTCAAGACGAGGAGGGATGCATTCCGGCCTGGCTTAAGAGTATGGTCAATGTATGTTAAAAGTAATATCAAAAGGGGTTGAAAATTCCAAAAAAATTATAGCAAATGGGATATAAGTTTCTTTTTTTTGTTCTTCACTGATATCTTATACGTATTTCATTGGATTTAACATGACATAGTACTAATTTATTTTTAAATTTGTTTTAGTATGGCTATTAATTTTTGATTAAGAATATTTCGTTCCCCAGCAAAAAATTTGCGAATTTTCAAAATTTCCCACATATTTAGTTAATTTTTTGACCCTGGTACTGACCAGAAAATGGCCAGCAATTCTAAAAAAATGGAAAACGGGCTGCAATAAATTTCCATATTAATTAGGATGAGTAAAAATTATAAAAATAATAGCAAATGGGTTGTAACACGCCACAGATTTTGAGGCTGACTTGTTTACGCAGGCTTTGTTAGTGAACACACGATTCCTAGCAGCAGTTAGGTTGGATATCCCTCCAACGGCCAACGTGCTTCTTCAATCTCTGACCTTCCTGCTCCAGCCTCCTAAACTAGCGCCGGCGGGACTGCCTGCTCCCTCCTCTTGTGGCCCGCTGTGATGCCGCGCAGGCTTCCCCGGCCCACCCTACTCCCTCCGCTGGCCTGGCCGCACGCAATCAACTGCCTCCTTATTACGCGAAAAAAATGATTCCTCCCACTGACATCTGGGGCGCACCGGTTGGGAGGCTGACCTGTGGGCCTACTAAGTTGACGCGTACGCAGGGCTTGTCAACTTAGTCAACAAACGATTCTAGCAGCAGTAACCGTTGGATTTGAATCGAACGGTCCTGCTGCTTCTTCAATCGCTGCTCTTCTTGCACCAGCCGCCCAAACCAGCGCCGGGGAGACCGCCTGCTCCTGCCTCCAGTGGCCGGCTGTGCTGCCGATGAGGCCTCATCGCCCCCTACTACTCCCACCGCTAGCCAGGCCCTGCGGCGACGGCAGCCTCACACCGCAGCCGAACCAGTGAACCCTCGTACTCCTCTCCGCGTGGGCATCCACTGCCGCGTCTTCCCCGGCTCCGCGTCGTCCCCTTCCTAGGCCTCGCCGTCGTCCACCGCCTTGGTGCTCTCGGCGCGGTGGTCAACGTGGTCAACGACATTCCATCGGAAGAGTACTGTACGTGGAGAGGCTGACAGCTGGGTCCATGGCCACAGCCCAGTTTTTTTGTGATTTGCCAAGTAAGTCGCTTTGTCAGGCCTGTTGGCTGCAAATCTTTCAAGACGAGGAGAGCTTTCATTCGGCTGGCCGAGAAAATGGCCCATCAGTAATGAGAAATGGGTTGTACATTTTTAAAACACATCAAACCGGCAATTAGTTTCAAATATCTTTTTTCATTTCGAGATTTGAAATTACATTAATTTTTATGCGTGGAGAATTTGTTGGATTTTATATTGATATACATTTATTTTTAAAATCAGTTTGAATGTGAGTCGAAATTTCGGGATTAAAAACAGTTCGGACCGCACCGAAATATGCAAAATTTCGTATAATTTTTTAACCGTGGCCACAATATGGGCTGTAATGCTAACAAAAAGAATATGGGCTCCAAAAAAACCTTAATAATTAGCAAATGGGCTGTAAATTATTAGAAATAATGGCAGATGGGTTGTATGCTTGTTTTCCATAGATTTGAGGCTTTCCTAAAAAAAGGTTGACGCACAAGCAGTGACTATTGGATGGCCATCCAACGGTCCGTCGTGCTTCTTCAATCTCTGCTCTTCCTGCTCCAGCCGCTCAAACAGGCGCGGGACTGCCTGCTCCCTCCTCCCCGCGGCCGGCTCTGCTGCCGCGCAGGCCTCACCGCCCCACCGTACTCCCATCGCTGGCCTAGCCATCCCTCTACTCACCCACACCTGCTGTTATTCTCCGGCGACGGCAGACGAACCAGTAAACCCTCGTACAGTCGTACTCCCCTCCGCGTGGGAAACAACTGCCGAGTCTTCCCTGCCTCCGTGTCGTTCCCTTCCTAGGCCTCGCCGTCGTCCACCCCTGGTGCTCTCGGCGGGCCTGGTCAACGTGGTCAACGACCGACATGCATCTGAAGTGGACTGTACGTGGAGAGGCCGACAGCTGGGTCCACGGCCGCACGCAAGGAAATGCCTCCTTATTACGCGCAAAATAATGATTCCTCCACCTGACATCAGGGACCCACCGAAAGGGCCTCTGTATTTCGCGAAAAAAACGTTACCGCCGCTGACAGCTCGGACCCACCAGCTATATCTTCGCACGCAAGGAAGTGCCTCCTTATTACGCACAAAAAAATGAATACTCCCCCTGTTAGCTGGGACCCAGTATAGTGGCAGGCTGACTTGTGGGCCTACTAAGTTGACGGGGACGGAGGGCTTTGTCAACTTAGTCAATATGCACGATTCTAGCTCCAGTGACCGTACGATGTCCATCCAACGGCCGTAGTGCTTCTTCAACCTCTGGTCTTCTTGCTCCAGCCGCCCAAACCAAGCCGGTCGTGCCTCGTGCTCCTGCCTCCCGTGGCCGGCTGCGATGCGGCGGAGGCCTCACCGCCCCTACTACTCCCACCGCTGGCCAGGCCATCCCTCTACTCACCCACACCCCCTGTTATTCTGCGGCGACGGCAGCCTCACACCGCAGCGAACCAGTGAACCCTCGTACTCCTCTACGCGTGGGCATCCACTGCCGCGTCTTCCCCGGCTCCGCGTCGTCCCCTTCCTAGGCCTCGCCGTCGTCCACCGCCCTGGTGCTCTCGGCGGCGGTGGTCAACGTGGTCAAGGAACGGCTTCCATCGGACATGGACTGTACATGGAGAGGCTAACAGCTGGGTCCACGGCCGCAGCAAGGAAGTGCCTCCTTATTACGTGCAAAATAATTATTGCTCCACCTGACAGCGGGGACCCATCGGACGAGCCACCGTATTTCACGAAAAAAAACATTTACCCCTGACTGCTGGGACCCACCAGCTACATCTTCGCACGCAAGGAAGTGCCTGACAGTCGGGACCCACCTGGTCGAAGCGTAGGTAGCGTTGTCATTCTGGTCGCGAACGTGTACGTACATATATACTGGTGGATGTAGAGGCGCGCACGTGTCGTAGTAGAGGCGGCCAGGGTGCAAGAAAGAAAATACGGCCACGTATGTGTACATACGGGCGGGGTCTCGAACGCCTACTCGCGCATACGTACGGCAGGGCTCGTGTACATGGCTGGGTCGGAACGGGAGAAACAGCACCGTCGTCGTGTTCATGGGGAGGCTACGGAATGCGTCGTGTTCATCGGGAGGGCTTGGACGGAACAGGCGATGGAAACGAGGCCTGACGTACCACAGAACGGAGGAAACGGCCTTGTGTTCGACCGGCCACGTTCGAAACGGGATCATGTTCATCGGGAGGGGTCTGGCGTACCGCAAAATGGAGGAAACGGACCTCCTACGGTCGCAACGGGGGGGCTGTTCATCGGGAAGGGTGTGGCGTACCGCAAAACAGGACTCCACGGGATACTATTCATCTCCACCGTCGACCCCCTCCAGCCTCCACGAGCTACTGTTCATCCACCGTTGACCTCCTCCAGCCTCCACCTGCGACTGTTCATCCACGGGCTCCTGTTCATCCAGCCTCCACCGCGTGCTACTCCACCGGCTACTGTTCAACCAGCCCTCTCCACGGGCTCCTATTCAACCACCCCTTCACGGGCTATTGTTCATCCTTCCCTCCACCGTCTACTGTTCATCCTGCCCTCTACAGGGTGGTCCTGTTCATCCAACCCTCCACGGGGTCCTGTTCATCCAGCCCCAACCGGCTCGATTGATTGGGGTCCTATTCATCACCCCCACCGGGAACTATTCATCCAAACCCTCCCACAACGCTCACTGTTCATCCAGAGGTAGCATCGATCGGCTTCAGTTAGCAGCAGTAGCGAAGGAATCGCTCGATTCACTCGGGTTCAGTAACGCGTAGCCTGTAGTGCAATTGCTCGGGTTCAGTAGGCGAACGCTTCGCTCGGGTTCAGTTAGAGCCCGACGCCTCACTCGGGTTCAGTTAGAGCCAACGCCTCGCTCGGGTTTAGTTAGAGCCAACGCCTCGCACACACGCGCATACGTGTACAAGAGAAGCACGCATCGCTCGGCCCCCGACCTCCCACCGTAACCGGGAACTCCCTGAAATTTTCCTCCCCCTCGCTTCTACCATGGTTTTTTCCGTCATGGACCGCCCAATGAATGTCATGCAGCTGCGTCTCCGGCCCGCCCAGGACGAAAAGCCCATTTTCTGTCATGATTTTTTGTCATAGAAGTAGGAGCCCACCACATCTATGATGATATCGGGTTTTGTCACAATTATCGTCATAGAAGTGTCATATGTATGACAGAAAAAAAATTTGTTCGGCCCAAAATGTCACGGATCTGTCTTTTTTTGTAGTGTTTATCGCGTTGGGTGCAAGTGTTTGATTGTTTGTGCAGGTGCATCTATTGCGGACTTGCGCGTTTCTCTACTCAATTGATACATTGATTCTTAACTAAAGGAAATACTTACCTCAACTGTGCTGCATCACCCTTTCCTCTTCAAGGGAAAAACCAATGCAGGCTCAAGAAGTAGCAAGCATCAACTACGAGATGTAATCAACACTACTAGTCACCCACAGGTACCAATATGATGTTTTGATACAAAAATTGAACACAAGAGAAGAACTAGGGTTTGAGATGAGATGGTGTTGTTGAAAATGTTGATGAAGATTGGGCTCCCCAAGATGAGAGGGTTGCTGGTGATGATGATAGCTCCAATTTTCCCCTCCCGGAGGGAAGTACCCCTGACGGAATCGCTCCGCTAAAGGGCAAAAGTGCTCCTGCCCTAGTTCCGCCTCAAGACGGTGGCGCTCTGTCCCGAAAGTCTTCTCCTTATTTTTTCTGGGGCAAATTACCTTATATACCAGAAGATGGGCACCAGACGATGTCCAGGTGGCCCACTACTCACCAGGGCACGCTAGGGGGGTAGGAGCGCCCTGGTGCCTAGTGGGCACCTAGGTAGCCTCCCTTGATATTTCTTTTCTCTAATATTTTTTATATATTCCCAAATAAATCTCCATAAAATTTCAACTTATTTGGAGATGTGTAGAATAGGTATCTCTGACATAGCTTTTTCAGGTCCAGAATTCTAGCTGCCAGCATTCTCCGTTGAATGCATTAAACCTTGCATATTATGAGAGAAAAGGCATTAGAATTACTTCACAAAGTGTTATATTGAATGAAAACACTATAAATAACAATAGGAAAACATGATGCAAATGGATGTATCAACTCCCCCAAGCTTAGACCTCGCTTGTCCTCAAGCAAAAGCCGATGTCGATAATCATGTCCACATGTTTAGAGAGAGAGAGGTGCCGATAAAAACAAAATACAGACATAGTAGCATCATGATAATTATTATAACAACAATAATCTTTATCATATAACTTCTCATGGTTAAGTAACAATTCACGACAACATCAAAGTATAAAGAATAAACTTTCTTGAAAACTAACAAACTATGTTTCCAGTCAATAATGCAATTGCAACTCATCATATTTTCATCAAGGGTTCCATGTCGGAGCTTTTTAGCAAGTCCACATACTCAACCATCATTTAGTCTTCTATGATTGCTAACACTCACAACATATATATATGGCACAAAAAGTTTCAGCCAGACACATAGAAAGATAGGGGCTTATAGTTTCGCCTCCCAACTTATTCACCTCAAGGGTGATGTAAACAATAATAACTCATGATCACTCATATCCAACTGGATATATGTGCCTAGATCTTTCACCACCACATGATGCTTGCAAAAGAGAAAAATGAAAGGAATATGAGAGAATACTATTGACTCTTGCATAAAAGTAAAAGATAGGCCCTTCACAGAGGAAAGCAGAGGTTGTCATGCACTTTTTGGTTTGATGCACAATCTCTTAATGAAAAATAACATCATGTTGTATTTCCCATTATGATAACAACCTTCATTATGCAATCCATCACTTTTATTACTTTGCCATCACAAGTTCGTACAATGCTTATTTTCCCTTACAATAAAAGATCAAACATATTTAGAAGCAATTTTTATTGCCTTATGCACCGATGAAAACTTACTTGAAGGATCTTATTCAATCCATAGGTAGGTATGGTGGACTTTCATGACATGAAAAAGTGGGCTTAAGGTTTTTGTATCCACAAGTAGTATCTATACTTGGTGTAGATTTTTGGCTAGCAAAGATATTGGGCAAGCACCACATGTTAGAGGATCTATGACAATATAATTTCTATGTGAATATGAACAAACATAAATCATTACATTGTCTTCCTTGTCCAACGTCAACAATTTGACATAAAATACTTAATGGGGGCTCACAATCACAAAAGATGTCCAAGATGGTATATTTGCATGTGAATCTTCTCTTCCCTTATTAATTCTTCCATGAATTGCATCATTGACCAATGCTATGTTTGTCAACTTTCAATAATATTTACCACTTATACTTTTCCTTATGTAATGTCATTACTTTCCATAAGATTAGCATATGATCTTTTTCATTATTTTCTTTATTTTGATTGAAACAAGAAGGTAAAGAAGCAAAAACTCAAACTAAAATTATTATATAACTCTCACTCGATTACATAGATAGATAGATCATGAAACTAGCACTCGAAAATAGATCATACTAAACTTTTATTCAACTAAATCATGAAATAACTAAGGATCGAACAAAGATAGGTAAAGAATAAAAGTGATGGTGATACGATACCGGGGCATCTCCCCCAAGCTTGGAGAAAGCCAAGGGGAGTGCCAATACCCGTGTGCTCAAGTCTCCTTCTTCGGTGAGGATGGTGGTGAAGTAGCATTCTTCTTCTCCAGCTTACGCTTGAGGATAAAATTTTCCTCCCTCAAGTCATCGTTCTCCTGCTCAAGCTTCAATATCTTTTTGCATAATGTATGCTTGCTTTCCCACAGAAAACGGGAAGGAATAGACTGGATCTTAGATTTGTCCGCTCCATTAGGGAGACTTCTTGAATTGCATGTGCATATCCCCAGGTTGATGTAGTGGAACTTCATCTTCGTCAGAGCTGGCATCCCTCGTTTCCTTCAGGTCATCATCTTCTTCTTCCTCTGTGGTCCAACCATAATGATCCACATCTCCATAAACCCTTGGGTTTGCGATGTAGTTGGTGACATAGCTCTCTCCATCTGAATCTTGAGATGACATATTTTCAGATCTTCTAGAAAAACATCACGAAACAAGAACAAATGATTTCTCCGTTTTTGATGTCGCTTGAAGCTATGTCGGTTTTTTCCCCAAAGAGGAACGGATGATGCAGCACGGCGGCGGTAGGTATTTCCCTAAGATATGAAACCAAGGTTATCAAACCAGTAGGAGAACCAGGCAACACAACGTAAACAGCCCCTGCACACAAATAACAACACCTTGCAACCCGACATGTTAAGGGGCTATCAATCCCTTTAGGGTAACGACGCCAGAAACGGTGCGTGGACGGGAGAAAGTTGTAATAGATTGAATAAATAGATCACAAATAATAAAGTGCAACAAAGTATTTTTGTATTTTTGGTTTAATAGATTTGAAGATAAAAGGCAAATAAAATAGATCGTGAAGGTAAATATACGAAAAAGAAGACCCGGGGGCCGTAGGTTTCACTACTCGAGAAAAATAGCAAACAGTATGTGAACAAATTACTGTTGGGCAATTGATAGAACCTCAAATAATTATGAAAATATCCAGGCAATGATCATTACATAGGCATCACATCCAATATTAGTAGACCGACTCCTGCCTGCATCTACTACTATTACTCCACACATCGACCGCTATCCAACATGCATCTAGTATATTAAGTTCATGGAAAAACGGAGTAATGCAATAAGAATGATGACATGATGTAGACAAGATCCGTTTATATATATGGCGGTAGATATAGATCCTGTCTTTTTATCCTTAGTAGCAACGATACATACGTGTCGGTTCCCTTTTTGTCACTGGGATCGAGCACCGTAAGATCGAACCCACTACTGGGAACCTCTTTCCATTCCAAGATAAATAGATCAAGTTGGCCAAACAAAACCCAAATATCGGAGAAGAAATATGAGGCTATAAGAGATCATGCATAAAAGAGATCAAAGAAACTCAAATACTTTCATGGATATAAAAAGATAGGTCTGATCATAAACTCAAAGTTCATTGATACGTCCATTTTGCATCATGCTTTTATATCGATATTTATTGCATTATGGATGTTACTACACATTATTATCAATACTTATGCCTATTCTCTCTTATTTTACAAGGTTTACATAAAGAGGAGATGCCCGGCAGCTGGGATTCTGGCTGGAAAGGAGCAAATATAGAGACCTATTCTGCACAGCTCCAAAGTCCTGAAACTTCAACAGAAGCTTTTTTCAGATATATAAAATACTGAGCACAAGAAGTACCAGAGGGGGGCACTCACCAGGCACGAGGGTGGGGGCGCCCTACCCCCCTGGGCGCGCTCCCTGCCTCGTGGGCCCCTGGTGGCCCTCGATGCCCATTCTTCTTGCTTATATGGTCTTTCGTTGAGGAAAATCATAAGCAAGCTTTCGGGACGAGAGTCCGCCGCCACGAGGCGGAACCTTGGCGGGAACCATCTAGGGCTCCCGGAGGTGTTGCTGCGAGGATCCCTCCGGGAAGGGGAAATCATCACCATCGTCATCACCAACGATCCTCATTGGGAGGGGTCAATCTCCGTCAACATCTTCACCAGCACCATCTCATCTCAAACCCTAGTTCATCTCTTGTATCCAATCTTTGTATCCAAACCTCAGATTGGTACCTGTGGGTTGCTAGTAGTGTTGATTACTCCTTGTAGTTGATGCTAGTTGGTTTACTTGGTGGAAGATCATATGTTCAGATCCATTATGCATATTAATACCCCTCTGATTATGAACATGAATATGCTTTGTGAGTAGTTACGTTTGTTCCTGAGGACATGGGAGAAGTCTTGCTATTAGTAGTCATGTGAATTTGGTATTCGTTCGATATTTTGATGAGATGTATGTTGTCATCCCTCTAGTGGTGTCTGTGAACGTCGACTACATGACACTTCACCATTGTTTGGGCCTAGAGGGAGGCATTGGGAAGTAATAAGTAGATGATGGGTTGCTAGAGTGACAGAAGCTTAAACCCTAGTTTATGTGTTGCTTCGTAAGGGGCTGATTTGGATCCATATGTTTCATGCTATGGTTAGGTTTACCTTAATACTTCTGTTGTAGTTGCGGATGCTTGCAATGGGGGTTAATCATAAGTGGGATGCTTGTCCAAGTAAGGACAGTACCCAAGCACCGGTCCACCCACATATCAAATTATCAAAGTACCGAACGCGAATCATATGAACGTGATGAAAACTAGCTTGACGAATTCCCATGTGTCCTCGGGAGCGCTTTCCTTCATATAAGAATTTGTTCCAGGCTTGTCCTTTGCTACAAAAAGGATTGGGCCACCTTGCTGCACTTTATTTACTTTTGTTACTTGTTGCTCGTTACAAATTATCTTATCACAAAACTATCTGTTACCTATAATTTCAGTGCTTGCAGAGAATACCTTGCTGA
>NW_024113408.1:0-13407 GCF_003073215.2 Triticum urartu | reverse complement strand
TCATCTTAGGATTCAGCCATCATGATGATCACGAACTGGTTTGGCATCTTCCTAAATTTATTTTGTGTTGACATAGAGTGGGACTAATGCCCTTAAGATCATCAAGAGTATATCCAATAGCAGCACGGTGCTTCTTCAGAGTTTTCAATAATCTTTCTTTCATGCTCTGAAAGGTTAGCACTAATAATAACGGATATATCTTTCTCATCAAGATAAGCATATTTAAGAGTATCAGGAACGGTTTAAGCTCAAACACGGGATCACCCTTGGGTGGAGGAGGATCCCCTAGGATTTCAACAGGCAAATTGTGTTTCAGGATAGGTTCCTGTTTAAAGAATACTTCATCTATTTCCCTTCTTTCATTCAAACATATCATTTTCATGGTCTAGCAAATATTGTTCTAAAGGATCACTAGGAGGTACGGCAATAGAAGCAAGACCAATAATTTCATCTTTACTAGGCAATTCCTCTTCACGGTGTTGTCTACGAAATTTAGAGAAATTAAATTCATGAGACATATCACCTAAACCAATAGTAACAACATCCTTTTTGCAATCTATCTTAGCATTAACAGTGTTCAAGAAGGGTCTACCAAATATAATGGGACAAAAGCTATCTTGTGGGGAACCAAGAACAAGAAAATCAGCAGGATATTTAGTTTTCCCACACAAGACTTCAACATCTCTAACAATTCCAATTGGTGAAATAGTATCTCTATTGGCAAGTTTAATTGTGACATCAATATCTTCTATCTCAGCAGGTGCAATATCATGCATAATTTCTTTGTATAAGTCATGAGGTATAGCACTAGCACTGGCACCCATATCACATAAGCCATGATAACAATGATCTCCTATTTTAACAGAAATAACAGGCATGCCTACCAAAGATCTAGGTTTATCTTTAGCACAAGGTTTAGCAATTCTAGCAGTCTTCATCACGGAAATGAATAACATGCCCATCAATATTATCAGACAAGAGATCTTTAACAATAGCAATATTAGGTTCAACTTTAATTTGCTCAGGAGGTGTATAGGTTCTAATATTGCTTTTACGAACCACAGTTGAAGCTTTAGCATGATCTTTTATCCTAACAGGAAAAGGTGGTTTCTCAACATAAGCAGTAGGAACAATAGGATCATTATAAGTGACAGTCTTTTCTTCAACTTTAATAGGTGCAGCTACTTTTACTTCTATGGGAGGATGATATTTAAACCACTTCTCCCTAGGGAGATCAACATGAGTAGCAAAAGATTCACAGAAAGAAGCTACTATCTCAGAGTCAAGTCCATATTTAGTGCTAAATTTACGGAAAACATCGGTATCCATAAAAGATTTAACACAATCAAACTTAGGTGTCATACCTGACTCCTTACCTTCATCGAGGTCCCAATCTTCAGAGTTGCGTTTAATTCTTTCCAATAAATCCCATTTGAATTCAATAGTCTTCATCATAAAAGAGCCAGCACAAGAAGTATCGAGCATGGTGCGATTGTTATCAGAAAGCCGAGCATATAAATTTTGAATAATCATTTCTCTTGAGAGCTCATGATTGGGGCATGAATATAACATTGATTTAAGCCTCCCCCAAGCTTGAGCGATGCTTTCTCCTTCGCGAGGCCAAAAATTATATATATAATTGCGATCACGATGAACAAGATGCATAGGATAAAACTTCTGATGAAATTCCAATTTCAATCGTTTGTAGTTCCATGACCCCGTATCATCACATAGCCTATACCATGTCAATGCATCTCCCTTCAAAGATAAAGGGAAGACCTTCTTCTTAACACATCTCCGGGTACACCTGCAAGCTTAAATAATCCACAAACTTCATCCACATATATTAGGTGCTCATCAGGATGTAATGTTCCATCTCCTGCAAAAGGTTTAGCTAGCAGTTTTTCTATCATACCCGAAGGAATTTCAAAGCAGACATTTTCATTTTCAGTAGGTTCAGTAGGTTGAGGAGCAACTCTTTGCTCTACTGGTCGGGGTGAAGATACCCCGAACAAGCCCCTCAGAGGATTACTTTCCATAGTAACAAGTGATAGTAAATTTCAGCACACTATATAAATTTTTCCTTACCAAATTCCACCTACCAAAGGCGCTTCACTCCCCGGCAACGACGCCAGAAAAGAATCTTGATGACCCACAAGTATAGGGGATCTATCGTAGTCCTTTCGATAAGTAAGAGTGTCGAACCCAACGAGGAGCAGAAGGAAATGATAAGCGGTTTTCAGCAAGGTATTCTCTGCAAGCACTGAAAAATAGGTAACAGATAGTTTTGTGATAGATAATTTGTAACGAGCAACAAGTAACAAAAGTAAATAAAGTGCAGCAAGGTGGCCCAATCCTTTTTGTAGCAAAGGACAAACCTGGACAAACTCTTATATGATGTAAAGCGCTCCCGAGGACACATGGGAATATCGTCAAGCTAGTTTTCATCACGTTCATATGATTCGCGTTCGGTACTTTGATAATTTGGTATGTGGGTGGACCGGTGCTTGGGTACTGTCCTTACTTGGACAAGCATCCCACTTATGATTAACCTCTATTGCAAGCATCTGCAACTACAACAAAAGTATTAAGGTAAACCTAACCATAGCATGAAACATATGGATCCAAATCAGCCCCTTACGAAGCAACGCATAAACTAGGGTTTAAGCTTCTGTCACTCTAGCAACCCATCATCTACTTATTACTTCCCAATGCCTTCCTCTAGGCCCAAATAATGGTGAAGTGTCATGTAGTCGACGTTCACATAACACCACTAGAGGAGAGACACCATACATCTCATCAAAATATCGAACGAATACCAAATTCACATGACTACTAATAGCAAGACTTCTCCCATGTCCTCAGGAACAAACGTAACTACTCACAAAGCATATTCATGTTCATAATCAGAGGGGTATTAATATGCATATAGGATCTGAACATATGATCTTCCACCAAATAAACCAACTAGCATCAACTACAAGGAGTAATTAACACTACTAGCAACCCACAGGTACCAATCCCGGACTTGGAGACAAGAATTGGATACAAGAGATGAACTAGGGTTTTGAGAGGAGATGGTGCTGGTGAAGATGTTGATGGAGATTGCCCTCTCCCGATGAGAGGAGCGTTGGTGATGACGATGGCGATGATTTCCCCCTCCCGGAGGGAAGTTTCCCCGGCAGAACAGCTCCGCCGGAGCCCTAGATTGGTTCGCCAAGGTTCCGCCTCGTGGCGGCGGAGTCTCGTGGAAGATGGCTTATGATTTTTTCCTCATCGAAAGACTCCATATAGCAGAAGATGGCCATCGGAGGGCCACCAGGGGGCCCACGAGGTAGGGGGCGCCCCCCACCCTCGTGGGCAGGGTGTGGCCCCCCTGGTGAACTTCTTGCGCTCAGTATTTTTTATATATTTGAAAATGACTTCCGTGAAGTTTCAGGACTTTTGGAGCTGTGCAGAATAGGTCTCTAATATTTGCTCCTTTTCCAGCCCAGAATCCCAGCTGCCGGCATTCTCCCTCTTTATGTAAACCTTGTAAAATAAGAGAGAATAGGCATAAGTATTGTGACATAATGTGTAATAACAGCCATAATGCAATAAATATCGATATAAAAGCATGATGCAAAATGGACGTATCAAGCCACCGTCATAATTCTTTCATACATGTCACTCATGCATCATTGCACATCCCGGTACACCCCGGAGGCATTCACATAGAGTCATATTTGTTCTAAGTATCGAGTTGTAATTTTTGAGTTGTAAGTAAATAAAGTGTGATGATCATCATTATTAGAGCATTGTCCCAGTGAGGAAAGGATGATGGAGACTATGATTCCCCCACAAGTCGGGATGAGACTCCGGACAAAAAAAAAAAGAGAGAGAAAAGAGGCCAAAAGAAAAAAAAAAAAATAAGAAAAAAAGGCCCAAAAAAAATGAGAGAAAAAGAGAGAAGGGACAATGTTACTATCCTTTTTCCACACTTGTGCTTCAAAGTAGCACCATGATCTTCATGATAGAGAGTCTCCTATGTTGTCACTTTCATATACTAGTGGGAATTTTTCTATAGAACTTGGCTTGTATATTCCAATGATGGGCTTCCTCAAAATGCCCTAGGTCTTCGTGAGCAAGCAAGTTGGATGCACACCCACTTAGTTTCTTTTTGAGCTTTCATATACTTATAGCTCTAGTGCATCCGTTGCATGGCAATCCCTACTCACTCACATTGATATCTATTGATGGGCATCTCCATAGCCCGTTGATACGCCTAGTTGATGTGAGACTATCTTCTTTTTTGTCTTCTCCACAACCACCATTCTATTCCATATATAGTGCTATGTCCATGGCTCACGCTCATGTATTGCGTGAAGATTGAAAAAGTTTGAGAACATCAAAGTATGAAACAATTGCTTGGCTTGTCATCGGGGTTGTGCATGATTTAAATTTTGTGTGGTGAAGATAGAGCATAGCCAGACTATATGATTTTGTAGGGATAACTTTCTTTGGCCATGTTATTTTGAGAAGACATAATTGCTTATAGTATACTTGAAGTATTATTATTTTTATGTCAATATTAAACTTTTGTCTTGAATCTTTCGGATCTGAACATTCATGCCAAAGAAATACATTGAGAAATTAATTCCACATCAAAAATTCTTTTTTATCATTTACCTACTCGAGGACGAGCAGGAATTAAGCTTGGGGATGCTTGATACGTCTCCAACGTATCTATAATTTTTGATTGCTCCATGCTATTATATTATCTATTTTGGATGTTAATGGGCTTTATTTTACACTTTTATATCTTTGGACTAACCTATTAACCGGAGGCCCAGCCCAAATTGCTGTTTTTTGCCTATTTTAGAGTTTCACCGAAAAGGAATATCAAACGGAGTCCAAACGGAATGAAACCTTCGGGAACGTGATTTTCTCAACAAACATGATCCAGGAGACTTGGAGTGGGCGTCAAGAAACAATCGAGGCCGAGGCAGGGGCGCGCCTACCCCCTGGGCGCGCCCTCCACCCTCGTGGGCCCTCGTTGCTCCACCGACGTACTTTCCTCCTATATATATCCACGTACCCCCCAAACATCCAGGAGCACCACGAAAACCTAATTCCACCGCCACAACCTTCTGTACTCGAGAGATCCCATCTCGGGCCTTTTCCGGAGCTCCGCCGGAGGGGGCATTGATCACGGAGGGCCTCTACATCAACTCCATGGCCTCTCCGGTGATGTGTGAGTAGTTTACTTCAGACCTTCGGGTCCATAGTTATTAGCTAGATGGCTTCTTCTCTCTCTTTGGATCTCAATACAAAGTTCTCCTCGATCTTCTTGGAGATCTATTCGATGTAATCTTCTTTTGCGGTGTTTTGTCGAGATCCGATGAATTGTGGGTTTATGATCAAGTTATCTATGAACAATATTTGATTTTCTCTGAATTTTATGTATGATTGGTTATCTTTGCAAGTCTCTTCGAATTATCAGTTTGGTTTGGCCTACTAGATTGATCTTTCTTGCAATGGGAGAAGTGCTTAGCTTTGGGTTCAATCTTGCGGTGCTCGATCCCAGTGATAGAAAGGGAACGACACGTATTGTATTGTTGCCATCGAGGATAAAAAGATGGGGTTTATATCATATTGCATGAGTTTATCCCTCTACATCATGTCATCTTACTTAAAGCATTACTCTGTTCTTATGAACTTAATACTCTAGATGCATGCTGGATAGCGGTCGATGTGTGGAGTAATAGTAGTAGATGCAGAATCGTTTCGGTCTACTTGTCTCGGACGTGATGCCTATATACATGATCATACCTAGATATTCTCATAACTATGCTCAATTCTATCAATTGCTCGACAGTAATTCGTTTACCCACCGTAATACTTATGCTCTTGAGAGAAGCCACTAGTGAAACCTATGGCCCCCGGGTCTATCTTCCATCATATTAATCTTCCAACACTTAGCTATTTCTATTGCCGTTTATTTTACTTTGCATCTTTATTTCTCTTTATCATAAAAATACCAAAAATATTATCTTATCATATCTATCAGATCTCACTCTCGTAAGTGACCGTGAAGGGATTGACAACCCCTTTATCGCGTTGGTTGCGAGGTTCTTATTTGTTTGTGTAGGTGCGTGGGACTTGAGCGTGATCTCCTACTGGATTGATACCTTGGTTCTCAAAAACTGAGGGAAATACTTACGCTACTTTACTGCATCACCCTTTCCTCTTCAAGGGAAAACCAACACAGTGCTCAAGAGGTAGCAGTTCCGCGAGAGGCACGATTTTGCTTCCGTGAGAGGCACGATCGTGCCTCTTGGAAAAAATACATGTTTTCTATTTTTTTTCCGTGAGAGGCATGGCCGTGCCTCACGGTAACAGCTTTTGGAAAAGGAAAAAACATGCTCCCGGTTTGATTTTTTCGTCCAATTTTTTTGTCCGGTTTTTCCATGAAAAAAAGTTCCTCAAAACCTATCAACATGGGATCTAGTTGAAGATCACGACTGAAAGATCGTGGATGTCGCCTAGAGGAGGGTGAATAGACGCTTTAAAATAATTCCGGTCTAGGCTTGAACAAATGCGAAATAAACCTAGCGGTTAATTTGTCAAGCACAAAACCTAAAACAACTAGGCTCACCTATGTACACCAACAACTTAAGCTAAGCAAGATAAACTAATAGGTGATAGCAAGATATAAGACAAGAAACAATATGGCTATCACAAAGTAAAGTGCATAAGTAAAGGGCTCGGGTAAGAGATAACCGAGGCACGCTGAGACGACGATGTATCCCGAAGTTCACACCCTTGCGGATGCTAATCTCCGTTTGGAGCGGTGTGGAGGCACAATGCTCCCCCAGAAGGCACTAGGGCCCCCGTCATCTCCTCACGCCCTCGCACAATGCAAGATGCCGTGATTCCACTAAGGGACCCTTGAGGGCGGTCACCGAACCCATACAAATGGCAACCCTTGGGGGCAGTCACCGAACCCGTACACTTTGGTAACCCTTGGGGGTGGTCACTGGTACCCATCAAATTGCTCGGGGCGATCTCCACAACCTAATTGGAGACCCCGACGCTTGCCCGGAGCTTTGCACCACAATGATTGAGCTCCTAACATCACCAACCGTCTAGGGCGCCCAAGCACCCAAGAGGAACAATCTCAAGGGTACCAAGCACCCAAGAGGAACAATCTCAAGGGTACCAAGCACCCAAGAGGAACAAGCTCAAGGGTATCAAGCACCCAAGAGTAATAAGCTTCTCAACTTGTAACTTCCACGTACCACTGTGGAGAACTCAAACCGATGCACAAATGCAATGGCAAGGACACGGAGTGCCCAAGTCCTTCTCTCTCAAATCCCACCAAAGCAACTAATGCTAGCTAGGGAGGAAGGTGAGAGGAAGAACAACAAGGAGAACACCAAGAACTCCAAGATCTAGATCCAAGGGGTTCCCCTCACATATAGGAGAAAGTGATTGGTGGAAATGTGGATCTAGATCTCCTCTCTCTTTTCCCTCAAAAACTAGCAATAATCCATGGAGGGATTGAGAGTTAGCAAGCTCGAAGAAGGTCAACAATGGGGGAAGAACCCGAGCTAAAGGGATAAGGCTCAATGGGGAAGAAGACCCCCTTTTATAGGAGCTCCCGAATCCAACCGTTATGTGCTCAGTCCGCACACGAGCGGTACTACCGCTCAGGGGAGCGGTACTACTGCCCAGGCAGTAGAACACAGAGAGCGGAGCAAAGCAGAGGGCGAGGCAGAGCCGTATGAGCGGCACTACCGCTGGGGCCAGCGGTACTGCCACACACGAGCGGCACTACCGCACCTACTGCCGCTTACTACCTGCCGCTGAACCCGACACGAGAAAACCATGTCTCGAGTCGAGGCGGACCAGCGCGGAACCAGAGCCGTACTACGCTACGCGCTACCTGGACAGCGCTACCCGCTAGAGGCGACAATAAACCGATTGTGCTGTTGTGTCATAGAGCTACCGCTGGGGCCCCCCCATAAGCCGGCAGTACCACCGCTGCCAACAGTAGTACCGCTGGCCCCAGCGGTAGTGCCGCTCATACGGCTCTACCTCGCCCTCTGCTTTGCTCCGCTCTCTGTGTTCTACTGCCTGGGCAGTAGTACCGCTCCCCTGAGCGGTAGTACCGCTCGTGCGCGGACTGAGGACATAACGGTTGGATTCGGGAGCTCCTATAAAAGGGGGTCTTCTTCCCCATTCAACCCTATCCTTTGAGCTCGTGTTCTTTCCCCATTATTGACCTTCTTCGAGCTTGCTAACTCTCAATCCCTCCATGGATTCTTACTAGTTTTTGAGGGAAAAGAGAGAGAAGATCTAGATCCACATTTCCACCAATCACTTTCTCCTCTATGTGAGGGGAACCCCTTGGATCTTGATCTTGGAGTTCTTGGTGTTCTCCTTCTTGTTCTTCCTCTCATTTTCCTTCCTAACATTAGTTGCTTCGGTGGGATTTGAGAGAGAAGGACTTCGGCACTCCGTGTGCCCTTGCCATTGCATTTGGTGCATCGGTTTGAGTTCTTCATGGTGATACGTGGAAGTTACAAGTTGAGAAGCTTATTACATACCCTTGAGCTTGTTCCTCTTGGGTGCTTGGTACCCTTGAGATTGTTCCTCTTGGGTGCTTGGTACCCTTGAGATTGTTCCTCTTGGGTGCTTGGGCGCCCTAGACGGTTGGTGATGTTAGGAGCTCAATCATTGTGGTGCAAAGCTCCGGGCAAGCGTCGGGGTCTCCAATTAGGTTGTGGAGATCGCCCCGAGCAATTTGATGGGTACCAGTGACCACCCCCAAGGGTTACCAAAGTGTACGGGTTCGGTGACTGCCCCCAAGGGTTGCCATTTGTATGGGTTCGGTGACCGCCCTCAAGGGTCCCTTAGTGGAATCACGGCATCTTGCATTGTGCGAGGGCGTGAGGAGATGACGGGGGCCCTAGTGCCTTCTGGGGGAGCATTGTGCCTCCACACCGCTCCAAACGGAGATTAGCATCCGCAAGGGTGTGAACTTCGGGATACATCGTCGTCTCAGCGTGCCTCGGTTATCTCTTACCCGAGCCCTTTACTTATGCACTTTACTTTGTGATAGCCATATTGTTTCTTGTCTTATATCTTGCTATCACCTATTAGTTTATCTTGCTTAGCTTAAGTTGTTGGTGTACATAGGTGAGCCTAGTTGTTTTAGGTTTTGTGCTTGACAAATTAACCGCTAGGTTTATTTCGCATTTGTTCAAGCCTAGACCGGAATTATTTTAAAGCGTCTATTCACCCTCCTCTAGGCGACATCCACGATCTTTCAGTCGTGATCTTCAACTAGATCCCATGTTGATAGGTTTTGAGGAACTTTTTTTCATGGAAAAACCGGACAAAAAAATTGGACGAAAAAATCAAACCGGGAGCATGTTTTTTCCTTTTCCAAAAGCTGTTACCGTGAGGCACGGCCATGCCTCTCACGGAAAAAAAATAGAAAACATGTATTTTTTCCAAGAGGCACGATCGTGCCTCTCACGGAAGCAAAATCGTGCCTCTCGCGGAACCTGCTACCTCTTGAAGCACTGTGTTGGTTTTCCCTTGAAGAGGAAAGGGTTGATGCAAGTAAAGTTAGCCGTAAGTATTTTCACTCAGTTTGAGGAACCAAGGTATCCAATCTAGTAGGAGATCACGCTTCAAGTCCCACGCACCTACACAAACCAAATAAGAACTCGCAACCACGCGATTAAAGGGGTTGTCAATCCCTTTTCACGGTCACTTACGAGAGTGAGATCTGATAGATATGATAAGATAATTTTTTGGTTATTTTTATGATAAAGAGAAATAAAGATGCAAAGTAAAATAAACGGCAATAGAAATAGCTAAGTGTTGGAAGATTAATATGATAGAAGATAGACCCGGCGGCCATAGATTTCACTAGTGGCTTCTCTCAAGAACATAAGTATTACGGTGGGTAAACGAATTACTGTCGAGCAATTGATAGAATTGAGCATAGTTATGAGAATATCTAGGTATGATCATGTATATAGACATCACGTCCGTGACAAGTAGACCGAAACGATTCTTCATCTACTACTATTACTCCACACATCGACCGCTATCCAGCATGCATCTAGAGTATTAAGTTCATAAGAACAGAGTAATGCTTTAAGCAAGATGACATGATGTAGAGGGATAAACTCATGCAATATGATATAAACCCCATCTTTTTATCCTCGATGGCAACAATACAATACGTGTCGTTTCCCTACTGTCACTGGGATCGAGCACCGCAAGATTGAACCCAAAGCTAAGCACTTCTCCCATTGCAAGAAAGATCAATCTAGTAGGCCAAACCAAACTGATAATTCGAAGAGACTTGCAAAGATAAACCAATCATACATAAAAGAATTCAGAGAAGATTCAAATATTGTTCATAGATAAACTTGATCATAAACCCACAATTCATCGGATCTCGAAAACACACCGCAAAAGAAGATTACATCGAATAGATCTCCAAGAAGATCGAGGAGAACTTTGTATTGAGATCCAAAGAGAGAGAAGAAGCCATCTAGCTAATAACTATGGACCCGAGGTCTGAAGTAAACTACTCACACATCACCGGAGAGGCCATGGAGTTGATGTAGAGGCCCTCCGTGATCAATGCCCCCTCGGTGGAGCTCCGAAAAGGCCCGAGATGGGATCTCTCGAGTACAGAAGGTTGTGGCGGTGGAATTAGGTTTTCGTGGTGCTCCTGGATGTTTGGGGGGTACGTGGATATATATAGGAGGAAGAAGTACGTCGGTGGAGCAACGAGGGGCCCACGAGGGTGGAGGGCGCGCCCAGGGGGGTAGGCGCGCCCCCTGCCTCGTGGCCTTCCTCGATTGTTTCTTGACGCCACTCCAAGTCTCCTGGATCACGTTTGTTGAGAAAATCACGTTCCCGAAGGTTTCATTCCGTTTGGACTCCGTTTGATATTCCTTTTCTGAACCTTAAATAGGCAAAAAAAAAGCAATTTGGGTGGGCCTCCGGTTAGTAGGTTAGTCCCAAAAATGATATAAAAGTGAAAAAAATAAAAGATAAAATATAATAAAACCATGAACAAAAAAAAAAAACAATATAAAAAAAAAAAAAAAAAAAAATAAATAACACAAAAAAAAATAAAAGATATAAAAAAAAAATAATAAAAAAATAGACAATAGAGAAAATCAAATACAAATATATAGATACAAGATATAGAGAGAACAGATAAACAGACATACACAAACACAAAGAACATAAATCCTAGACATACAATCATATAAGTAAGAAGATAAATGATAAAAAGAATAAATTAGTGATAGAGAAGCTAATACAAACAAATAGATCATAACATATTTCTTAATGTAATTTTCTTTATTGTGGAGCATGAATATTCAGATCCGAAAGATTCAAGATAAAAGTTTAATATTGACATAAAAATAATAATACTAAGCATACATAATGTCTTCTCAAAATAACATGGCCAAAGAAAGTTATCCCTACAAAATCATATAGTCTGGCTATGCTATCTTCACCACACAAAATATTTAAATCATGCACAACCCCGATGACAAGCCAAGCAATTGTTTCATACTTTTGATGTTCTCAAACTTTTTCAATCTTCACGCAATACATGAGCGTGAGCCATGGATATAACACTATATGTGGAATAGAATGGTGGTTGTGGAGAAGACAAAAAGGGAGAAGATAGTCTCACATCAACTAGGCGTATCAACGGGCTATGGAGATGCCCATCAATAGATATCAATGTGAGTGAGTAGGGATTGCCATGCAACGGATGCACTAGAGCTATAAGTATATGAAAGCACAAAAGAAACTAAGTGGGTGTGCATCCAACTTGCTTGCTCATGAAGACCTAGGGCATTGAGGAAGCCCATCATTGGAATATACAAGCCAAGTTCTATAATAAAAATTCCCACTAGTAAGTGAACATAGGAGACTCTCTATCATGAAGATCATGGTGCTACTTTGAAGCACAAGTGTGGAAAAGGATAGTAACATTGTCCCTTCTCTCTTTTTCTCTCATTTTTTTATTTGGGCCTTTTTTTTTTGGCCTCTTTTCTCTTCTTTTTTTTTCGTCCGGAGTCTCATCCCGACTTGTGGGGGAATCATAGTCTCCATCATCCTTTCCTCACTGGGACAATGCTCTAATAATGATGATCATCACACTTTATTTACTTATTACAACTCAAAATTACAACTCGATACTTAGAACAAAATGTGACTCTATGTGAATGCCTCTCGGGGTGTACCGGGATGTGCAATGATGAGAGTGACATGTATGAATTATGGGTGGCTTGATACCATCCATTTTGCATCATGCTTTTATATCGATATTTATTGCATTATGGGCTGTTATTACACATTATGTCACAATACTTATGCCTATTCTCTCTTATTTTACAAGGTTTACATAAGAGGGAGAATGCCGGCAGCTGGGATTCTGGGCTGGAAAAGGAGCAAATATTAGAGACCTATTCTGCACAGCTCCAAAAGTCCTGAAACTTCATGGAGACGTTTTCAGAATATATAAAAAATACTGAGCGCAAGAAGTTCACCAGGGGGGCCACACCCTACCCACGAGGGTGGGGGCGCGCCCCCTACCTCGTGGGCCCCCTGGTGGCCCTCCGATGGCCATCTTCTGCTATATGAGTCTTTCGATGAGGAAAAAATCATAAGCCATCTTTCCGGACGACTCCGCCGCCACGAGGCGGAACCTTGGCGGAACCAATCTAGGGCTCGGCGGAGCTGTTCTGCCGGGGAAACTTCCCTTCGGGAGGGGGAAATCATCGCCATCGTCATCACCAACGCTCCTCTCATCGGGAGAGGGCAATCTCCATCAACATCTTCACCAGCACCATCTCCTCTCAAAACCCTAGTTCATCTCTTGTATCCAATTCTTGTCTCCAAGTCCGGGATTGGTACCTGTGGGTTGCTAGTAGTGTTAATTACTCCTTGTAGTTGATGCTAGTTGGTTTATTTGGTGGAAGATCATATGTTCAGATCCTATATGCATATTAATACCCCTCTGATTATGAACATGAATATGCTTTGTGAGTAGTTACGTTTGTTCCTGAGGACATGGGAGAAGTCTTGCTATTAGTAGTCATGTGAATTTGGTATTCGTTCGATATTTTGATGAGATGTATGTTGTCTCTCCTCTAGTGGTGTTATGTGAACGTCGACTACATGACACTTCACCATTATTTGGGCCTAGAGGAAGGCATTGGGAAGTAATAAGTAGATGATGGGTTGCTAGAGTGACAGAAGCTTAAACCCTAGTTTATGCGTTGCTTCGTAAGGGGCTGATTTGGATCCATATGTTTCATGCTATGGTTAGGTTTACCTTAATACTTTTGTTGTAGTTGCGGATGCTTG
>NW_024113407.1:0-9926 GCF_003073215.2 Triticum urartu | reverse complement strand
ACAATTTGGTAATCCAACACGATGTAATAATTAACCAGGAATATCGTATACTGAGGAAATTTCAACTATACCATATCCTAGTAAATCCCTCTAATAATTATGGTAATTCCTACAACAATTCTTATGGAAATATAATGATGCCCTCTGATTTTGATAATATTAAAGATATTACTTCGCAAAAGAATTTCAATGCTTTGATTGAAGAAAAATTGCTTAAGATTGATGATTTGGCTAGGAACGTTGATAGAATTTCTCTTGATGTTGATTCTTTGAAACTTAGATCTATTCCTCCCTAAGCATGATATCAATGAGTCTCTCAAAGCCATGAGAATTTCCATTGATGAGTGCAAAGAAAGAACCGCTAGGATGCGTGCTAAGAAAGATGCCTTTATAAGAGCGTGTTCTTCTAGTTCCTATGAAAATAATGATGAAGATCTAAAAGTTATTGATGTGTCCCCTATTAAATCTTTGTTTTGCAATATGAATCTTGATAATGATGGGACTGAATATGATCCACCTTTACCTAGAAGGCGTTCCAAGAATTCTGAATCTTTTGATCTTGATGCTAAATTTGATAAAAGTGGGATTGAAGAAATTAAAACCCTAGATGTTGCTAAACCCACTATTATGGATTTCAAGGAATTTAACTATGAAAATTGCTCTTTGATTGATTGTATTTCCTTGTTGCAATCCGTGCTAAATTCTCCTCATGCTTATAGTCAAAATAAAGCGTTTACTAAACATATCGTTGATGCCTTGATGCAATCTTATGAAGAAAAACTTGAATTGGAAGTTTCTATCCCTAGAAACTTTATGATGAGTGGGAACCAACTATTAAAATTAAAATTAAAGATCATGAATGCTATGCTTTATGTGATTTGGGTGCTAGTGTTTCCACGATTCCAAAGACTTTGTGTGATTTGTTAGGTTTCCGTGATTTTGATGATTGCTCTCTAAAACTTGCACCTTGCGGATTCCACTATTAAGAAACCTATGGGAAGAATTAATGATGTTCTTATTGTTGCAAATAGGAATTATGTGCCCGTAGATTTTATCTGTTCTTGACATAGATTGCAATCCTTCATGTCCTATTATTCTTGGTAGACCTTTCCTTAGAACGATTGGTGCAATTATTGATATGAAGGAAGGAAATATTAGATTCCAATTTCCGTTAAGGAAAGGCATGGAACACTTTCCTAGAAAGAAAATTAAATTACCTTATGAATCTATTATGAGAGCCACTTATGGATTGCCTACCAAAGATGGCAATACCTAGATCTATTCTTGCTTGTTATGCCTAGCTAGGGGCGTTAAACGATAGCGCTTGTTGGGAGGCAACCAATTTTATTTTTATTCCTTGCTTTTTGCTCCTGTTTAGTAATAAATAAATTATTTAGCCTCTGTTTTGGTTGTGTTTTTTGTGTTTAATTAGTGTTTGTGCCAAGTAGAACCGTTGGGAAGACTTGGGGAAAGTCTTGTTGAACTTGCTGTAAAAAACAGAAACTTTAGCGCTCACGAGAACTGCTGTCATTTTTATTGAAGAGTGCTATTTAGTTAATTATTTTTGCAAGATGATTAATAGATAAATTCCTCACGTCCAGAAATTTATTTTAGAATTTTTGGGGTTCCAGATCTTGCGCTAGCTACATATTACTACAGACTGTTCTGTTTTTGACAGATTCTGTTTTTCGTGTGTTGTTTGCTTATTTTGATGAATCTATGGCTAGTAAAATAGTTTATAAACCATAGAGAAGTTGGAATACAGTAGGTTTAACACCATAATATAATAAGAATGAGTTCATTACAGTACCTTGAAGTGGTCTTTTGTTTTCTTTCGCTAACGGAGCTCACGAGATTTTCTACTTTAAGTTTTGTGTTGTGAAGTTTTCAAGTTTTGGGTAAAGATTTGATGGATTATGGAACAAGGAGTGGCAAGAGCCTAAGCTTGGGGATGCCCATGGCACCCCCAAGATAATCTAAGGACACCTAAAAGCCAAAGCTTGGGGATGCCCCGGAAGGCATCCCCTCTTTCGTGTACTTCTATCGGTAACTTTACTTGGAGCTATATTTTTATTTACCACATGATATGTGTTTTGCTTGGAGCGTCTTGTATGATTTGAGTCTTTGCTTGTTAGTTTACCACAATCATCCTTCTGTACACACCTTTTGAGAGAGCCATACATGATTTGGAATTTGTTAGAATACTCTATGTGCTTCGCTTATATCTTTTGAGTTATATAATTTTGCTCTAGTGCTTCACTTATATCTTTTAGAGCACGGTGGTGGATTTGTTTTATAGAAACTATTGATCTCTCATGCTTCACTTAGATTATTTTGAGAGTCTTAATAGCATGGTAATTTGCTTAAAATCCTAATATGCTTGGTATGCAAGATTAATAATAAAACTTTATGAGTGTGTTGAATACTATGAATACTTGATAATTGTTTTGAGATATGGAGATGGTGATATTAAAGTCATGCTAGTTGAGTAGTTGTGAATTTGAGAAATACTTGTGTTGAAGCTTGTGATTCCCGTAGCATGCACGTATGGTGAACCGTTATGTGATGAAGTCGGAGCATGATTTATTTATTGATTGTCTTCCTTATGAGTGGCGGTCGGGGACGAGCGATGGTCTTTTCCTACCAATCTATCCCCCTAGGAGCATGCCGCGTAATACTTTGCTTTGATAACTTGTAGATTTTTGCAATAAGTATATGAGTTCTTTATGACTAATGTTGAGTCCATGGATTATACGCACTCTCACCCTTCCACCTTTGCTAGCCTCTCTAATACCGCACACCTTTCGCCAGTATCATACACCCACCATATACCTTCCTCAAAACAGCCACCATACCTACCTATTATGGCATTTCCATAGCCATTCCGAGATATATTGCCATGCAACTTTCCACCGTTCCATTTATTATGACACACTCCATCATTGTCATATTGCTTAGCATGATCATGTAGTTGACATCGTATTTGTGGCAAAGCCACCGTTCATAATTCTTTCATACATGTCACTCTGATCATTGCATATCCCGGTACACCGCCGGAGGCATTCACATAGAGTCATATTTGTTCTAAGTATCGAGTTGTAATTGTTGAGTTGTAAAAAAAAAAGTGTGATGATCATCATTATTAGAGCATTGTCCCAGTGAGGAAAGGATGATGGAGACTATGATTCCCCCACAAGTCGGGATGAGACTCCGGACGAAAATAAAAAAGAGGCCAAAGAAGCCCAAATAAAAAAAGAGAAGAAAAGAGGCCATAAAAAAGAGAAAAGGCCATAAAAAATAAAAAAATGAGAGAAAAAGAGAGAAGGGACAATGTTACTATCCTTTTACCACACTTGTGCTTCAAAGTAGCACCATGATCTTCATAGTAGAGAGTCTCTCATGTTATCACTTCCATATACTAGTGGGAATTTTTCATTATAGAACTTGGCTTGTATATTCCAATGATGGGCTTCCTCAAATTGCCCTAGGTCTTCATGAGCAAGCAAGTTGGATGCACACCCACTTAGTTTCTTTTTGAGCTTTCATATACTTATAGCTCTAGTGCATCCGTTGCATGGCAATCCCTACTCACTCACATTGATATCTATTGATGGGCATCTCCATAGCCCGTTGATACGCCTAGTTGATGTGAGACTATCTTCTCCTTTTTTGTCTTCTCCACAACCACCACTCTATTCCACCTATAGTGCTATATCCATGGCTCACGCTCATGTATTGCGTGAAGATTGAAAAAGTTTTGAGAATGTCAAAAGTATGAAACAATTGCTTGGCTTGTCATCGGGGTTGTGCATGATTTAAATATTTTGTGTGGTGAAGATAGAGCATAGCCAGACTATATGATTTTGTAGGGATAACTTTCTTTAGCCATGTTATTTTGAGAAGACATAACTGCTTTGTTAGTATGCTTGAAGTATTATTTTTTTATGTCAATATGAACTTTTGTCTTGAATCTTTCGGATCTGAATATTCATACCACAATTAAGAAAGAATTACATTAAAATTATGCCAAGTAGCACTCCGCATCAAAAATTCTGTTTTTATCATTTACCTACTCGAGGACGAGCAGGAATTAAGCTTGGGGATGCTTGATACGTCTCCAACGTATCTATAATTTTTTGATTGCTCCATGCTATATTATCTACTGTTTTGGACATTATTGGGCTTTATTATCCACTTTTATATTATTTTTGGGACTAACCTATTAACACGGAGGCCCAGCCCAGAATTGCTGTTTTTTGCCTGTTTTAGGGTTTCGAAGAAAAGGAATATCAAGACTTGTGGCTACAAGGGAAGTTTCTAGACATGAATAATCTTATGATCCCTTTAAGTCTGGTGGCATTCCATAGGATGATCACAGGGGTACCCCGGGATCTCCTAGGACAACACTGGATTCCCCAGGTGCCCGCAACCAATCCACTGAGATGTTTATTAAAGTATCCACCTTAAGTTTCCCTTAGTTATTATCTCTCACAACTTGCATGATTCTCACATACCAATTCCCCGTCTACGAGCATGGCTAAGCAATATGAGCATAGCGTATTATCCGGGGTGATCAAAGGTATTAGGTTCCTACCTCATCAACTACATAGCAATAACCACATGTTCCCAATCCTACTCATGCAACTTGAGGTGTGATGTCTACTACACAACGTTCTTCTTGTAGACGTTGTTGGGCCTCCAAGTGCAGAGGTTTGTAGGACAGTAGAAAATTTCCCTCAAGTGGATGACCTAAGGTTTATCAATCCGTGGGAGGCGTAGGATGAAGATGGTCTCTCTCAAGCAACCCTGCAACCAAAACAAAGAGTCTCTTGTGTCCCCAACACACCCAATACAATGGTAAATTGTATAGGTGCACTAGTTCGGCAAAGAGATGGTGATACAAGTGAATATGGATGGTAGATAAGGTTTTGTTGTAATCTGAAAATATAAAAACAGAAAGGTAACGAATGATAAAAGTGAGGTATCATGCTTGCTTGCCCTTGGGAAGGATATACCCCTGAAATATGTGTTTAAACACATTTTCCTTTCCTTCTGTTTAATCTAATAATCACATTTTCCTTCTGTTTAACCTTCTTGAGGTTTATATGATCTAAGCAGTAATACGTCACTGCTTTTATAAGCACCTCAGTGTACAACTCTGTCAGTAAGACCCTGTTACTATTGTTGTTGACATTCTGGTAACCACCGATGGACGAGAACTTTGCCTATTGGTCCGCCTCGTTCAACGAGCAGGAAGATAGTTCTCTTCGCCCCTCGCCCTTGGTACCGACGTTGTTGCCGACATAATTGACAGGCTACCCTTTTGACATGCCTTGCTGTCATGACCGAGCAAGATGTCACCGCTCCTTCTACTTTTAACCCGCATGGTGGGCCCATAACCCACAGTTCACAGGATCGAAACCTGACTCTCCTGTACACCTTGTTGACAAAGTTATTTGCTCTTGGTTTCGTAGGTAATTCGCGAGCCACCCACCTAGTGCTCCATTCTGGTATCGGAGCAATGGAACCTTCGGGACGTGATTTTCACTCGAATACAACTCAGGAGACTTGGACCCTACGTCAAGAAGGAACAGGAGGCCACGAGGTAGGGGGTGCCTACCCCCCCAGGCGCGCCCTCCACCCTCGTGGGCCCCCTGTTGCTCCACCGACGTACTTCTTCCTCCTATATATACCTCCACGTACCCCCAAACGATCAGATACGGAGCCAAAACCCTAATTCCACCGCCGTAACTTTCTGTATCCACGAGATCCCATCTTGGGGCCTGTTTCGGAGCTCCGCCGGAGGGGGCATCGATCACGGAGGGCTTCTACATCAACACCATAGCCCTCCGATGAAGTGTGAGTAGTTTACCTCAGACCTACGGGTCCATAGTTAGTAGCTAGATGGCTTCTTCTCTCTTTTTGGATCTCAATACAATGTTCTCCCCCTCTCTTGTGGAGATCTATTCGATGTAATCTTCTTTGCGGTGTGTTTGTTGAGACCGATGAATTGTGGGTTTATGATCAAGTCTATCTATGAACAATATTTGAATCTTCTCTGAATTCTTTTATGTATGATTGGTTATCTTTGCAAGTCTCTTCGAATTATCAGTTTGGTTTGGCCTACTAGATTGATTTTATTGCAATGGGAGAAGTGCTTAGCTTTGGGTTCAATCTTGCGGTGTCCTTTCCCAGTGACAGTAGGGGCAGCAAGGCACGTATTGTATTGTTGCCATCGAGGATAACAAGATGGGGTTTTATCATATTGCATGAGTTTATCCCTCTACATCATGTCATCTTGCTTAAGGCGTTACTCTGTTTTAACTTAATACTCTAGATGCATGCTGGCGGTCGATGAGTGGAGTAATAGTAGTAGATGCAGGCAGGAGTCGGTCTACTTGTCTCGGACGTGATGCCTATATACATGATCATACCTAGATATTCTCATAACTATGCTCAATTCTGTCAATTGCTCAACAGTAATTTGTTCACCCACCGTAGAATACTTATGCTCTCGAGAGAAGCCACTAGTGAAACCTATGGCCCCCGGGTCTATCTTTATCATATTGATCTCCTACTACTTAGTTATTTCCTTTGCTATTTACTTTGCCTTTATTTTACTTTGCATCTTTATCATAAAAATACCAAAAATATTATCTTATCATATCTATCAGATCTCACTCTCGTAAGTGGCCCTATAGGGATTGACAACCCCTATTTGCGTTGGTTGCGAGGATTTATTTGTTTTGTGCAGGTGCGAGGGACTCGCGCGTAGCCTCCTACTGGATTGATACCTTGGTTCTCAAAAACTGAGGGAAATACTTACGCTACTTTGCTGCATCATCCCTTCCTCTTCGGGGAAAACCAACAGCAGTGCTAAAAGAGGTAGCAACTATGTCAACAGTAGACAACTCTATAGGCGCGTGATAGAAGAGTACTCTTGATAGTTGGTGCTTGACTTTTCTTCGGTGCTTCGAGGACATATTTATACAGAGTCGAAGACAGCATCTTGTGGTCAGCTTGAAGCCGCTACTGCTTCTTTTTCAGGCTCCTTGAAGTCTCTATTAGCTGGCACTTGAAGCGCTCCTGCTTAAGAGGTTCCTCAGGCTCGATGAAATCATCGGTGCCGAGGCTCACCTCATCCTCGGAGAGCAGAAGATAACTTCTGTCCTCTGAGTCTTCATGTGTGGCCTGTTTACCAGGGCTAACCTGCTCATCTTCCCGTTCATCTTGTTCATTAGCTATTTCAATGGGGTCTTCATTGTCTTCGGCACCTTCTGGAGTGCTATCTTCTCCTCTGTCGGTGTTACTGTCTTTACTGCGGCATGAATTAGAGCGGCGCCGCTGAAGCCGGCGCTTGGATTGTATTTCGAAAGGTTTATCTTCAGCTGGATCTTCCTTGTCATCGTCGATGTTCTCCTTTGGTGCGTCCACCATGTATACATCATACGAGGAAGTGGTCGTCCAGCATCCGGTGAACGGCGGGTTCTGGGCCTCTTCTTCTCTAGCATCGTCGTCCATACCGTCGATGTCCTCAGAGTCGTAATCAAGTGTGTCGGTCAAATCCTCGACCGTGACTATGAAGTGGGTGGCGGATGGGAAGCAAAATTCTCCACCGTCAGCCCCTAGTTCGGACCGGATAGAGTTCGGTTGTGAGTCCTCCGTCAAGGACAGGTTTTTTAATGAGTTTAGCATGTCGCCAAAGGCGAGTGCTGGAAGATGTCTGCGGCGCTGAATTCAAAGATCGATAAACGATCAAGTTCGGCGTCCGTGGGCTCACATGGTTCGGAACTTACGGCCGGAGATGAGTCTGTAGTTCCGGTGGCACAGGTATCGTGTGAGATCAAGTCTATGTGCGGCTCCAACACCGGGGAATCTGTGGCCTCCGTGGCGGGGTTAAGCTTCCCGTCCTTGGATGGCGCAGTCTACTCCGGATCTAAGGCCAGAGCGGTTACGGGAGTTGTCTCCTGGATGCAGTCCGATGACAGATTTAGGCCATGTCTCTCGGGGTGACCAGGAGTGGTAGCCGCGGTCTCGAATCCGGGGAAGATCAAGTCTCCATGGATGTCCGCAACGTAGTTCAAGCTCCCAAATCTGACCTGATGGCCAGGGCGTAGCTTTCGATCTGCTCCAGATGGCCAAACGAATTGGCCCGTAGTGTGAAGCCGCCGAACACAAAGATTTGTCCGGGGAGGAAAGTTTCTCCTTGGACAGCGTCATTATTGACGATTGAAGGGGCCAGCAAACCTTGGGCATGACACCCACAAGTATAGGGGATCTATCGTAGTCCTTTCGATAAGTAAGAGTGTCGAACCCAACGAGGAGCAGAAGGAAATGATAAGCGGTTTTCAGCAAGGTATTCTCTGCAAGCACTGAAATTATAGGTAACAGATAGTTTTGTGATAAGATAATTGGTAACGAGCAACAAGTAACAAAAGTAAATAAAGTGCAGCAAGGTGGCCCAATCCTTTTTGTAGCAAAGGACAAGCCTGGACAAATTCTTATATAGAGAAAAGCGCTCCCGAGGACACATGGGAATTATCGTCAAGCTAGTTTTCATCACGTTCATATGATTCGCGTTCGGTACTTTGATAATTTGGTATGTGGGTGGACCGGTGCTTGGGTACTGTCCTTACTTGGACAAGCATCCCACTTATGATTAACCTCTATTGCAAGCATCCGCAACTACAACAAAAGTATTAAGGTAAACCTAACCATAGCATGAAACATATGGATCCAAATCAGCCCCTTACGAAGCAACGCATAAACTAGGGTTTAAGCTTCTGTCACTCTAGCAACCCATCATCTACTTATTACTTCCCAATGCCTTCCTCTAGGCCCAAATAATGGTGAAGTGTCATGTAGTCGACGTTCACATAACACCACTAGAGGAGAGACAACATACATCTCATCAAAATATCGAACGAATACCAAATTCACATGACTACTAATAGCAAGACTTCTCCCATGTCCTCAGGAACAAACGTAACTACTCACAAAGCATATTCATGTTCATAATCAGAGGGGTATTAATATGCATATAGGATCTGAACATATGATCTTCCACCAAATAAACCAACTAGCATCAACTACAAGGAGTAATCAACACTACTAGCAACCTACAGTACCAATCCCAGACTTAGAGACAAGAATTGGATACAAGAGATGAACTAGGGTTTGAGAGGAGATGGTGCTGGTGAAGATGTTGATGGAGATTGACCCCCTCCCGATGAGAGGATCGTTGGTGATGACGATGGCGATGATTTCCCTCCCCGGAGGGAAGTTTCCCCGGCAGAACAGCTCCGCCAGAGCCCTAGATTGGTTCCGCCAAGGTTCCGCCTCGTGGCGGCGGAGTCTCGTCCGAAAGCTTGCTTATGATTTTTTCCTCGAAAGACTCCATATAGCAGAAGATGGGCATCGGAGGGCCACCAGGGGCCCACGAGGCAGGGGGCGCGCCCAGGGGTAGGGCGCGCCCCCACCCTCGTGGGCAGGGTGTGGCCCCCCTCGAAACTTCTTGCGCTCAGTATTTTTTATATATTCTGAAAATGACTTCCGTGAAGTTTCAGGACTTTTGGAGCTGTGCAGAATAGGTCTCTAATATTTGCTCCTTTTCCAGCCCAGAATCCCAGCTGCCGGCATTCTCCCTCTTTATGTAAACCTTGTAAAATAAGAGAGAATAGGCATAAGTATTGTGACATAATGTGTAATAACAGCCCATAATGCAATAAATATCGATATAAAAGCATGATGCAAAATGGACGTATCAACTCCCCCAAGCTTAGACCTCGCTTGTCCTCAAGCGAAAGCCGAAATCGAAAAATATGTCCACATGTTTAGAGATAGAGGTGTCGATAAAAATAAAATACGGACATGAGGGCATCATGATCATTCTTAGAACAACAACTTATATAATTCTTGTCATATGA
>NW_024113406.1:0-18934 GCF_003073215.2 Triticum urartu | reverse complement strand
TCTCGGTCATGTCTACATTGTTCTCGAACCCGTAGGGTCCGCACGCTTAAGGTTACGATGACAGTTATATTATGAGTTTATGCATTTTGATTTACCGAAGGTTGTTCGGAGTCCCGGATGTGATCACGGACATGACGAGGGGTCTCGAAATGGTCGAGACATAAAGATTGATATATTGGAAGTCTATGTTTGGATATCGGAAGTGTTCCGGGTGAAATCGGGATTTGACCGGAGTACCGGGAGGTTACCGGAACCCCCCGGGAGCTATATGGGCCTAAGTGGGCCTTAGTGGAAAAGAGAAGGGGCAGCCCAAGATGGGCCGCGTGCCCCTCCCCTCCCTTGGTCCGAATAGGACAAGGAGAGGGGGTCGGCCCCCCTCTCTCTTTTCCCCCCTCCGCGAATCCTATTCCAACTAGGATTGGGGGGGGGGAATCCTACTCCCAGAGGGAGTAGGACTCCTCCTGGCGCGCCTCTCCCAGGCCGGCCGCACCCCCCCTGAGCCTTTATATACGGAGGCAGGGGCACCCCAGAGAAACACAAGTTGATCCACGTGATCATATTCTTAGCCGTGTGCGGTGCCCCCTTCCACCATAGTCCTCGATAATATTGTAGCGGTGCTTAGGCGAAGCCCTGCTACAGTAGTACATCAAGATCGTCACCACGCCGTCGTGCTGACGGAACTCTTCCCCGACACTTTACTGGATCGGAGTCCGGGGATCGTCATCGAGCTGAACGTGTGCTAGAACTCGGAGGTGCCGTAGTTTCGGTGCTTGATCGGTTGGGCCGTGAAGACGTACGACTACATCAACCAAATGCTTCCGTTGTCAATCTACAAGGGTACGTAGATCACACTCTCCCCCTCTCGTTGCTATGCATCACTATGATCATGCGTGAGCGTAGGAATTTTTTTGAAATTACTACGAAACCCAATAGTGGCATCCGAGCCTAGGTTTTATATGTTGATGTTATATGCACGAGTAGAACACAAGTGAGTTGTGGGCGATATAAGTCATACTGCTTACCAGCATGTCATACTTTGGTTCGGCGGTATTGTTGGACGAAGCGGCCCGGACCGACATTACGCGTACGCTTACGCGAGACCGGTTCTCCCGACGTGCTTTGCACATAGGTGGCTTGCGGGTGACAGTTTCTCCAACTTTAGTTGAACTGAGTGTGGGTACGCCCGGTCCTTGCGAAGGTTAAAACAACACCAACTTGACAAACTATCGTTGTGGTTTTTGATGCGTAGGTAAGATTGGTTCTTGCTTAAGCCCGTAGCAGCCACGTAAAACATGCAACAACAAAGTAGAGGACGTCTAACTTGTTTTTGCAGGGCATGTTGTGATGTGATATGGTCAAGACATGATGCTAAATTTTATTGTATGAGATGATCATGTTTTGTAAACGAGTTATCGGCAACTGGCAGGAGCCATATGGTTGTCGCTTTATTGTATGCAATGCAATCGCGCTGTAATGCTTTACTTTATCACTAAGCGGTAGCGATAGTCGTAAGATTGGCGAGACGACCACGATGCTACGATGGAGATCAAGGTGTCGCACCGGTGACGTGATCATGACGGTGCTTCGGAGATGGAGATCACAAGCACAAGATGATGATGGCCATATCATATCACTTTTATTGATTGCATGTGATGTTTATCTTTTATGCATCTTATCTTGCTTTGATTGACAGTAGCATTATAAGATGATCTCTCACTAAATTATCAAGTAGTGTTCTCCCTGAGTATGCACCGTTGCGAAAGTTCTTCGTGCTGAGACACCACGTGATGATCGGGTGTGATAGGCTCTACGTTCAAATACAACGGGTGCAAAACAGTTGCACACGCGGAATACTCAGGTTATACTTGACGAGCCAAGCATATACAGATATGGCCTCGGAACACGGAGACCGAAAGGTCGAGCGTGAATCATATAGTAGATATGATCAACATAGTGATGTTCACCAATGAAACTAATCCATCTCACGTGATGATCGGACATGGTTTAGTTGATTTGGATCACGTAATCACTTAGAGGATTAGAGGGATATCTATCTAAGTGGGAGTTCTTTAAGTAATATGATTAATTGAACCTAAATTTATCATGAACTTAGTACCTGATAGTATCTTGCTTGTTTATGTATGATTGTAGATAAATGGCCCGTGCTGTTGTTCTGTTGAATTTTAATGCGTTCCTTGAGAAAGCAAAGTTGAAAGATGATGGTAGCAATTACACGGACTGGGTCCGTAACTTGAGGATTATCCTCATTGCTGCACAGAAGAATTACGTCCTGGAAGCACCGCTGGGTGCCAGGCCTGCTGCTGGAGCAACACCGGATGTTGTGAACGTCTGGCAGAGCAAAGCTGATGACTACTCGATAGTTCAGTATGCCATGCTTTACGGCTTAGAACCGGGACTTCAACGACGTTTTGAACGTCATGGAGCATATGAGATGTTCCAGGAGTTGAAGTTAATATTTCAAGAAAATGCCCGGATTGAGAGATATGAAGTCTCCAATAAGTTCTATAGCCGCAAGATGGAGGAGAACAGTTCTGTCAGTGAGCATATACTCAAAATGTCTGGATATAATAATCACTTGATTCAAATGGGAGTTAATCTTCCAGATGATTGCGTCATTGACAGAATTCTCCAATCACTGCCACCAAGCTACAAGAGCTTTGTGATGAACTATAATATGCAAGGGATGAATAAGACTATTCCCGAGCTCTTCGCAATGCTGAAAGCTGCGGAGGTAGAAATCAAAAAGGAGCATCAAGTGTTGATGGTCAACAAGACCACTAGTTTCAAGAAAAAGGGCAAAGGGAAGAAGAAGGGGAACTTCAAGAAGAACAGCAAGCAAGTTGCTGCTCAGGAGAAGAAACCCAAGTCTGGACCTAAGCCTGAAACTGAGTGCTTCTACTGCAAGCAGACTGGTCACTGGAAGCGAAACTGCCCCAAGTATTTGGTGGATAAGAAGGATGGCAAGGTGAACAAAGGTATATGTGATATACATGTTATTGATGTGTACCTTACTAATGCTCGCAGTAGCACCTGGGTATTTGATACTGGTTCTGTTGCTAATATTTGCAACTGGAAACAGGGACTACGGATTAAGCGAAGATTGGCTAAGGACGAGGTGACGATGCGCGTGGGAAACGGTTCCAAAGTCGATGTGATCGCGGTCGGCACGCTACCTCTACATCTACCTTCGGGATTAATATTAGACCTAAATAATTGTTATTTGGTGCCAGCGTTAAGCATGAACATTATATCTAGATCTTGTTTGATGCGAGACGGTTATTCATTTAAATCAGAGAATAATGGTTGTTCTATTTATATGAGTAATATCTTTTATGGTCATGCACCCTTGAAGAGTGGTCTATTCTTATTGAATCTCGATAGTAGTAACACACATATTCATAATGTTGAAGCCAAAAGATGCAGAGTTGATAATGATAGTGCAACTTATTTGTGGCACTGCCGTTTAGGTCATATCGGTGTAGAGCGCATGAAGAAACTCCATACTGATGGACTTTTGGAACCACTTGATTATGAATCAATTGGTACTTGCGAACCGTGCCTCATGGGCAAGATGACTAAAACGCTGTTCTCCGGTACTATGGAGAGAGCAACAGATTTGTTGGAAATCATACATACTGATGTATGTGGTCCGATGAATATTGAGGCTCGTGGCGGATATCGTTATTTTCTCACCTTCACAGATGATTTAAGCAGATATGGGTATATCTACTTAATGAAACATAAGTCTGAAACATTTGAAAAGTTCAAAGAATTTTAGAGTGAAGTTGAAAATCATCGTAACAAGAAAATAAAGTTTCTACGATCTGATCGTGGAGGAGAATATTTGAGTTACGAGTTTGGTGTACATTTGAAACAATGCGGAATAGTTTCGCAACTCACGCCACCCGGAACACCACAACGTAATGGTGTGTCCGAACGTCGTAATCGTACTTTACTAGATATGGTGCGATCTATGATGTCTCTTACTGATTTACCGCTATCGTTTTGGGGTTATGCTTTGGAGACGGCCGCATTCACGTTAAATAGGGCACCATCGAAATCCGTTGAGACAACGCCTTATGAACCGTGGTTTGGCAAGAAACCAAAGTTGTCGTTTCTTAAAGTTTGGGGCTGCGATGCTTATGTGAAAAAGCTTCAACCTGATAAGCTCGAAGCCAAATCGGAGAAATGTGTCTTCATAGGATATCCAAAGGAGACTATTGGATACACCTTCTATCACAGATCCGAAGGCAAGACTTTTGTTGCTAAGTTCGGAAACTTTCTAGAGAAGGAGTTTCTCGCGAAAGAAGTGAGTGGGAGGAAAGTAGAACTTGACGAGGTAACTGTACCTGCTCCCTTATTGGAAAGTAGTACATCACAGAAAACTGTTTCTGTGACACCTACACCAATTAGTGAGGAAGCTAATGATGATGATCATGAAACTTCAGAACAAGATACTACTGAACCTCGTAGATCAACCAGAGTAAGATCCGCACCAAAGTGGTATGGTAATCCTGTTCTGGAAGTCATGCTACTAGATCATGATGAACCTACGAACTATGAAGAAGCGATGGTGAGCCCAGATTCCGCAAAATGGCTTGAAGCCATGAAATCTGAGATGGGATCCATGTATGAGAACAAAGTATGGACTTTGGTTGACTTGCCCGATGATCGGCAAGCAATTGAGAATAAATGGATCTTCAAGAAGAAGACTGACGCCGACGGTAATATTACTGTCTACAAAGCTCGACTTGTCGCAAAAGGGTTTCGGCAAGTTCAAGGGATTGACTACGATGAGACCTTCTCACCCGTAGTGATGCTTAAGTCTGTTCGAATCATGTTAGCAATTGCCGCATTTTATGATTATGAAATTTGGCAGATGGATGTCAAAACTGCATTCCGGAATGGATTTCTGGAAGAAGAGTTGTATATGATGCCAACAAGACCACCGGTTTCAAGAAAAAGGGTAAAGGGAAGAAGAAAGGAAACTTCAAGAAGAACGGCAAACAAGTTGTTGATCAAGAGAAGAAACCTAAGTCTGAGACTGAGTGCTTCTACTGCAAACAGACTGGTCACTGGAAGCGGAACTGCTCCAAGTATTTGGTGGATAAGAAGGATGGCAAGGTGAACAAAGGTATATGTGATATACATGTTATTGATGTATATCTTACTAAAGCTCGCAGTAGCACCTGGGTATTTGATACTGGTTCTGTTGCTAATATTTGCAAATCGAAACAGGGACTACGGATTAAGCGAAGACTGGCTAAGGGCGAGGTGACGATGCTTGGGAAATTGTTCCAAAGTCGATGTGATCGCCGTCGGCACGCTACCTCTACATCCACCGTCGAGATTAGTTTTAGACCTGAATAATTGTTATTTGGTGCGAGCGTTAAGCATGAACATTATATCTGGATCTTATTTAATGCGAGACGGTTATTCATTTAAATTTCAGAATAATGGTTGTTCTATTTATATGAGTAATATCTTTTACAGTCATGCACCCTTGAAGAGTGGTCTATTTGTGATGAATCTTGATAGTAGTGATACACATATTCATAATGTTGAAGCCAAAAGATGCAGAGTTGATAATGATAGTGTAACTTATTTGTGGCACTGCCGTTTGGGTCATATTGGTGTAAAGTGCATGAAGAAACTCCATACTGATGGACTTCTGGAATCACTTGATTATGAATCACTTGGTACTTGCAAACCATGCCTTATGGGCAAGATGACCAAAACGCCGTTCTCCGGAACAATGGAGCGAGCAACGGATTTGTTGGAAATCATACATACTGATGTATGTGGTCCGATAAATATTGAGGCTCGCGGCGGGTATCGTTATTTTCTCACCTTCACAGATGATTTGAGCAGATATGGGTATATCTACTTAATGGAACATAAGTCTAAAACATTTGAAAAGTTCAAAGAATTTCAGAGTGAAGTGGAAAATCATCGTAACAAGAAAATAAAGTTCCTACGATCTGATCGTGGAGGAGAATATTTGAGTTACGAGTTTGGTCTACATTTGAAACAATGCGGAATAGTTTCGCAACTCACGCCACCCGGAACACCACAGCGTAATGGTGTGTCCGAACATCGTAATCGTACTTTACTAGATATGGTGCGATCTATGATGTCTCTTACTGATTTACCGCTATCGTTTTGGGGTTATGCTTTAGAGACGGCTGCATTCATGTTAAATAGGGCACCATCTAAATCCGTTGAGATGACGCCTTATGAACTGTGGTTTGGCAAGAAACCAAAGTTGTTGTTTCTTAAAGTTTGGGGTTACGATGCTTATGTGAAGAAGCTTCAACCTGATAAGCTTGAACGCAAATCGAAGAAATGTGTCTTCATAGGATACCCAAAGGAGACTTTTGGGTACAACTTCTATCACAGATCCGAAGGCAAGACATTCGTTGCTAAGAATGGATCCTTTCTAGAGAAGGAGTTTCTCTCAAAAGAAGTGAGTGGAAGGAAAGTAAAACTTGATAAGGTAACTGTACCTGCTCCCTTATTGGAAAGTAGTTCATCACAGAAATCGGTTTCTGTGACACCTAAACCAATTAGTGAGGAAGTTAATAATGTTGATCATGAATCTTCAGATCAAATTATTACCGAACCTCGTAGGTCAACCAGAGTAAGATCCGCACCAGAGTGGTATGGTAATCCTATTCTGGAGGTCATGTTACTTGACCAAGGCGAACCTACGAACTATGAAGAAGTGATGGTGAGCCCAGATTCTGCAAAATGGCTTGAGGCCATGAAATCTGACATGGGATCCATATATGAGAACAAAGTATGAGAACAAAGTGTGGACTTTGGTTGACTTGCCTGATGATCGGCAAGCCATCGAGAATAAATGGATCTTCAAGAAGAAGACAGACGCTGACGGTAATGTTATTGTCTACAAAGCTCGACTTGTTGCAAAAGGTTTTCGACAAGTTCAAGGAGTTGACTACGCTGAGACCTTCTCACCCGTAGCGATGCTTAAGTCCGTCCGAATCATGTTAGCAATTGCCGCATTATATGATTATGAAATTTGGCAAATGGATGTAAAGACTGCATTCCTGAATGGATTTCTAGAAGAAGAGTTGTATATGATGCAACCTGAAGGTTTTATTGATCCAAAGGGTGCTAACAAAGTGTGCAAGCTCCAGCGATCCATTTATGGACTGGTGCAAGCCTCTCGGAGTTGGAATAAACGCTTTGATAGTGTGATAAAAGCATATGGTTTTATACAGACTTTTGGAGAAGCCTGTATTTACAAGAAAGTGAGTGGGAGCTCTGTAGCATTTCTAATCTTATATGTGGATGACATATTGTTGATTGGAAATGATATAGAATTTCTGGATAGCATAAAAGGATACTTGAATAAGAGTTTTTCAATGAAAGACATCGGTGAAGATGCTTACATATTGGGCATCAAGATCTATAGAGATAGATCAAGACGCTTAATTGGACTTTCACAAAGCACATACCTTGACAAAGTTTTGAAGAAGTTCAAAATTGATCAAGCAAAGAAAGGGTTCTTGCCTGTGTTACAAGGTGTGAAATTGAGTAAGACTCAATGCCCGACCACTTCAGAAGATAGAGAGAAAATGAAAGATGTTCCCTATGCTTCAGCCATAGGCTTTATCATGTATGCAATGCTGTGTACCAGACCTGATGTGTGCCTTGCTATTAGTTTAGCAGGGAGGTACCAAAGTAATCCAGGAGTGGATCACTGGACAGCGGTCAAGAACATCCTGAAATACCTGAAAAGGACAAGGATATGTTTCTCGTTTATGGAGGTGACAAAGATCTCATCGTAAATGGTTACGTTGATGCAAGCTTTGACACTGATCCGGACGATTCTAAATCGCAAACCGGATACGTGTTTATATTAAACGGTGGAGCTGTCAGTTGGAGCAGTTCTAAACAAAGCGTCGTGGCAGGATCTACGTGTGAAGCAGAGTACATTGCTGCTTCGGAAGCAGCAAATGAAGGAGTCTGGATGAAGGAGTTCATATCCGATCTAGGTGTCATACCTAGTGCATCGGGTCCAACAAAAATCTTTTGTGACAATACTGGTGCAATTGCCTTGGCAAAGGAATCCAGATTTCACAAGAGAACCAAGCACATCAAGAAACGCTTCAACTCCATCCGGGATCAAGTCCAGGTGGGAGACATAGAGATTTACAAGATACATACGGATCAGAATGTTGCAGACCCGTTGACTAAGCCTCTCTCACGAGCAAAACATGATCAACACCAAGACTCCATGGGTGTTAGAATCATTACTGTGTAATCTAGATTATTGACTCTAGTGCAAGTGGGATACTGAAGGATATATGCCCTAGAGGCAATAATAAAGTTATTATTTATTTCCTTATATCATGATAAATGTTTATTATTCATGCTAGAATTGTATTAACCAGAAACATGATACATGTGTGAATACATAGAAAAACAGAGTGTCGCTAGTATGCCTCTACTTGACTAGCTCGTTAATCAAAGATGGTTATGTTTCCTAGCCATAGACATGAGTTGTCATTTGATTAACGGGATCACATCATTAGGAGAATGATTTGATTGACTTGACCCATTCCGTTAGCTTAGCACTTGATCGTTTAGTTGTTGGGCAATGTAGTAATTTCAAAATTTTCCTACGCACACACAAGATCATGGTGATGCATAGCAACGAGAGGGGAGAGTGTGTCCACGTACCCTCGTAGACCGAAAGTGGAAGCGTTAGCACAACGCGGTTGATGTAGTCGTACGTCTTCACGATCCGACCGATCAAGTACTAAACGCACGACACCTCCGAGTAATGCACACGTTCAACTCGATGACGTCTCTCGAACTCCGATCCAGCCGAGTGTTGAGGGAGAGTTTCGTCAGCACGACGGCGTGGTGACAATGATGATGTTCTGCCGACGCAGGGCTTCGCCTAAGCACCGCTACGATATTATCGAGGTGGATTATGGTGGAGGGGGGCACCGCACACGGCTAAGAGATCCAAGGGATCAATTGTTGTGTCTATGGGGTGCCCCCTGGCCACGTATATAAAGGAGTGGAGGGGGGAGGGCCGGCCTAGCTATGGCGCACCCTGGAGGAGTCCTACTCCCACCGGGTGTAGGATTCCCCCTTCCATGTAGTAGGAGTAGGAGTCAAGGAAAGGGAAGAGGGAAGAGAAGGAAGGAGGGGGCGCGCGGCCTGCATCTCTCTTTCCCCTAAAGCCCAATAAGGCCCATATACTTCTTCCCCCGTATTCCCGTAACTCTCCGGTACTCCGAAAAATATCAGAATCACTCAGAACCTTTCCAATGTCCGAATATAGTCGTCCAATATATCGATCTTTGCATCTCGACCATTTCGAGACTCCTCGTCATGTCCCTGATCTCATCCGGGACTCCGAGCTACCTTTGGTACATCAAATCACATAAACTCATAATATAACCGTCATCGAACTTTAAGCGTGCGGACCCTACTGGTTCGAGAACTATGTAGACATGACCGAGACACGTCTCCGGTCAATAACCAATAGCGAAACCTAGATGCTCATATTGGCTCCCACATATTCTACGAATATCTTTATTAGTCAAACCGCATAACAACATACGTTGTTCCCTTTGTCAACGGTATGTTACTTGCCCGAGATTCGATCGTCGGTATCTCAATACCTAGCTCAATCTCGTTACCGGCAAGTCTCTTTACTCGTTCTGTAATACATCATCCTGCAACTAACTCATTTGTTGCAATGCTTGCAAGGCTTAAGTGATGTGCATTACCGAGTGGGCCCAGAGATACCTCTCTGACAATCGGACTGACAAATCCTAATCTCGAAATATGCCAACCCAACAAGTACCTTCAGAGACACATGTAGAGCACCTTTATAATCACCCAGTTACGTTGTGACGTTTGGTAGCACACAAAGTGTTCCTCTAGTAAACGAGAGTTGCATAATCTCATAGTCATAGGAACATGTATAAGTCATGAAGAAAGCAATAGCAGAATACTAAACGATCGTGTGCTAAGCTAACGGAATGGGTCAAGTCAATCACATCATTCTCCTAATGATGTGATCCCGTTATCAAATGACAACTCATGTCTATGGCTAGGAAACATAACCATCTTTGATCAACGAGCTAGTCAAGTAGAGGCATACTAGTGACACTCTGTTTGTCTATGTATTCACACATGCATTATGTTTCCGGTTAATACAATTCTAGCATGAATAATAAACATTTATCATGATATAAGGAAATAAATAATAACTTTATTATTGCCTCTAGGGCATATTTTCTTCAGTCTCCCACTTGCACTAGAGTCAATAATCTAGTTCGCATCGCCATGTGATTTAACATCAATGGTTCACATCTTTATGTGGTTAACACCCATAGTTCACATCGACATGTGACCAACACCCAAAGGGTTTACTAGAGTCAATAATCTAGTTCACATCGCTATGTGATTAACACCCAAAGAGTACTAAGGTGTGACCATGTTTTGCTTGTGAGATAATTTTAGTCAACGGGTCTGTCACATTCAGATCCGTAAGTATTTTGCAAATTTCTATGTCTACAATGCTCTGCACGGAGCTACTTTAGCTAATTACTCCCACTTTCAATATGTATCTAGACCGAGACTTAGAGTCATCTATATTAGTGTCAAAGTTTGCATCGACGTAACCCTTTACGACGAACCTTTTGTCACCTCCATAATCGAGAAACATATCCTTATTCCATTAAGGATAATTTTGACCGTTGTCCAGTGATCTACTCCTAGATCACTATTGTATTCCCTTGCCAAACTCAGTGTAGGGCATACAATATGTCTGGTACACAGCATGGCATACTTTATAGAACCTATGGCTGAAGCATAGGGAATGACTTTCATTCTCTCTCTATTTTCTGCCATGGTCGGGCTTTGAGTCTTACTCAATTTCACACCTTGTAACACAGGCAAGAACTCTTTCTTTGACTGTTGCATTTTGAACCACTTCAAAATCTTGTCAAGGTATGTACTTATTGAAAAAACTTATCAAGCATCTTGATCTATCTCTATAGATCTTGATGCTCAATATGTAAGCAGCCTCACCGAGGTCTTTCTTTGAAAAACTCCTTTCAAACACTCCTTTATGCTTTGCAGAATAATTCTACATTATTTCCAATCAACAATATGTCATTCACATATACTTATCAGAAATGTTGTAGTGCTCCCACTCACTTTCTTCTAAATACATGCTTCACTGCAAATCTGTATAAAACTATATGATTTGATCAACTTATCAAAGCGTATTCCAACTCCGAGATGCTTGCACTAGTCCATAGATGGATCGCTGGAGCTTGAACATTTTGTTAGCACCTTTAGGATTGACAAAACCTTCTGGTTGCATCATATACAACTCTTCTTTAAGAAATCCATTAAAGAATGTAGTTTTGACATCCATTTGCCAGATTTCATAAAATGTGGCAATTAGCTAACATGATTCGGACAGACTTAAGCATCTCTACGAGTGAGAAAATCTCATCGTAGTCAACACCTTGAACTTTGTCAAAAACCTTTTTTCGACAAGTCTAGCTTTGTAGATAGTAACACTACTATCAGTGTCCGTCTTCCTCTTGAAGATCCATTTATTTTCTATGGCTTGCCGATCATCGGGCAAGTCAACCAAAGTCCACACTTTGTTCTCATACATGGATCCCATCTCAGATTTCATGGCCTCAAGCCATTTTGCGGAATCTGGGCTCATCATCGCTTCCTCATAGTTCATAGGTTCGTCATGGTCTAGTAACATGACCTCCAGAACAGGATTACCGTACCACTCTGGTGCAGATCTCATTCTGGTTTACCTATGAGGTTCAGTAGTAACTTGATCTGAAGTTACATGATCATCATCATCATTAGCTTCCTCACTAATTGGTGTAGGAGTCACAGGAACAGATTTCTGTGATAAACTATTTTCCAATAAGGGAGCAGGTACAGTTACCTCATCAAGTTCTACTGTCCTCCCACTCACTTCTTTTGAGAGAAACTCCTTCTCTAATAATGATCCATTCTTAACAACGAATGTCTTTCCTTCGGATCTGTGATAGAAGGTGTACCCAACTGTCTCCTTTGGGTATCCTATGAAGACACATTTCTCCGATTTGGATTTGAGCTTATCAAGATGAAACTTTTTCATATAAGCATCACAACCCCAAACTTTAAGAAACAACAACTTTGGTTTCTTGCCAAACCACAGTTCATACAGTGTCGTCTCAACGGATTTAGATGGTGCCCTTTTTAACGTCAATGCAGCTGTCTCTAATGCATAACCCCAAAACTATAGTGGTAAATCGGTAAGAAACATCATAGATTGCACTATATCCAATAAAGTACGGTTATGATGTTCGGACACACCATTATGTTGTGGTGTTCCATGTGGCACGAATTTGTTAAACTATTCCATGTTGTTTTAATTGAAGACCAAACTCGTAACTCAAATATTTGTCTCCGCGATCAGATCGTAGAAACCTTATTTTCTTGTCACGATGATTTTCCACTTCACTCTGAAATTCTTTGATCGTTTCAAATGTTTCAAACTTATGTTTCATCAAGTAGATATACCCATATCTGCTCAAATCATCTGTGAAGGTCAGAAAAATAACGATACCCGCCGCGAGCCTCAACACTCATCGGATCGCATACATCAGTATGTATTATTTCCAATAAGTCAGTTGCTCGCTCCTTTGTTCCGGAGAACGGAGTCTTAGTCATCGTGCCCATAAGGCATGGTTCGCAAGCATCAAGTGATTCATAATCAAGTGATTCCAAAAGCCCATCAACATGGAGTTTCGTCATGCGCTTTACACAAATATGACCTAAACGGCAGTTCCACAAATAAGTTGCACTATCATAATTAACTTTGCATCTTTTGGTTTCAATATTATGAATATGTGTATCACTACGATCGAGATCCAAAGAACCATTTTCATTGGGTGTGTAACCATATAAGGTTTTATTCATGTAAATAGAACAACAATTATTCTCTGACTTAAATGAATAACCGTATTGCAATAAACATGATCAAATCATATTCATGCTCAACGCAAACACCAAATAACACTTATTTAGGTTCAACACTAATCCCGAAAGTATAGGGAGTGTGCGATGATGATCATATCAATCTTGGAACCACTTCCAACACACATCGTCACTTCACCCTTAACTAGTCTCTGTTTATTCTGCAACTCCCGTTTCGAGTTACTAATCTTAGAAACTGAACTAGTATCAAATACTGAGGGGTTGCTATAAACACTAGTAAAGTACACATCAATAACATGTATATCAAATATACCTTTGTTCACTTTGACATCCTTCTTATCTGCCAAATACTTGGGGTAGTTCCGCTCCCAGTGACCAGTCCCTTCATAGTAGAAGCACTTAGTCTCAGGCTTAGGTCCAGACTTGGGATTCTTCACTTGAGCAGCAACTTTCTTGCCATTCTTCTTGAAGTTCCCCTTCTTCCCTTTGCCCTTTTCTTGAAACTAGTGGTCTTGTCAACCATCAACACTTGATGCTTTTCTTGATTTCTACCTTCGTCGATTTTAGCATCACTAAGAGCTTGGGAATCGTTTCCGTTATCCCTTGCATATTATAGTTCATCACGAAGTTCTAGTAACTTGGTGATAGTGACTAGAGAATTCTGTCAATCACTATCTTATCTGGAAGATTAACTCCCACTTGATTCAAGTGATTGTAGTACCCAGACAATCTGAGCACATGCTCACTGGTTGAGCTATTCTCCTCCATCTTGTAGGCAAAGTACTGTCAGAGGTCTCATACCTCTCGACATGGGCATGAGTATGAAATACCAATTTCAACTCTTGGAACATCTTATATGTTCTTTCGCGTTCAAAACGTCTTTGAAGCCCCGATTTTAAGCCATTAAGCATGGTGTACTAAACTATCAATTAGTCATCATATCGAGCTTGCCAAATGTTCATAACGTCTGCATTTGCTCCTGCAATCGGTCTGTCACCTAGCGGTGCATCAAGGACATAATTCTTCTGTGCAGCAATGAGGATAAACCTCAGATCACGGACCCAGTACGCATCATTGCTACTAACAATTTTTCAACATAGTTTTCTCTAGGAACATAAAACATAGGGAAGCAACAACGCGAGCTATTGATCTACAACATAGATATGCTAATACTATCAGGACTAAGTTCATGATAAATTAAAGTTCAATTAATCATATTACTTAAGAACTCCCACTTAGATAGACATCCCTCTAATCATCTAAGTGATCACGTGATCCAAATCAACTAAACCATGTCCGATCATCATGTGAGATGGAGTAGTTTCAATGGTGAACATCACTATGTTGATCATATCTACTATATGATTCACGCTCGACCTTTCGGTCTCAGTGTTCCGAGGCCATATCTATTATATGCTAGGCTCGTCAAGTTTAACCTCAGTATTCTGCGTGTGCAATTGTTTTGCACCCGTTGTATTTGAACGTAGAGCCTATCACACCCGATCATCACGTGGTGTCTCAGCACGAAGAACTTTCGCAACGGTGCATACTCAGGGAGAACACTTATACCTTGATAATTTAGTGAGAGATCATCTTATAATGCTACCGTCAATCAAAGCAAGATAAGATGCATAAAAGATAAACATCACATGCAATCAATATAAGTGATATGATATGGCCATCATCTTGTGCTTGTGATCTCCATCTCCGAAGCACCGTCATGATCACCATCGTCACCGGCGCGACACCTTGATCTCCATCAAAGCATTGTTGTCGTCTCGCCAACTTATGCTTCTACGACTATCGCTACCACTTAGTGATAAAGTAAAGCATTACAGGGCGATTGCATTCCATACAATAAAGCGACAACCATATGGCTCCTGCCAGTTGCCGATAAATCAGTTACAAAACATGATCATCTCATACAATAAAATTTAGCATCATGCCTTGACCATATCACATCACAACATGCCCTGCAAAAACAAGTTAGACGTCCTCTACTTTGTAGTTGCAAATTTTTCGTGGCTGCTACGGGCTTAGCAAGAACCGTTCTTACCTACGCATCAAAAACCACAATGATAGTTTGTCAAGTTGGTGCTGTTTTAACCTTCGCAAGGACCGGGCGTAGCCACACTCGGTCCAACTAAAGTTGGAGAAACTGACACCCGCCAGCCACCTATGTGCAAAGCACGTCGGTAGAACCAGTCTAGCGTAAGCGTACGCATAATGTCGGTCTGGGCCGCTTCATCCAACAATACTGCTGAACCAAAGTATGACATGCTGGTAAGCAGTATGACTTATATCACCCACAACTCACTTGCATATGACATCTACGCATAAAACCTGGCTCTGATAGCACTGTTGGGGAACGTAGTAATTTCAAAATTTTCCTATGCACACGCAAGATCATGGTGATGCATAGCAACGAGAGGGGAGAGTGTGTCCACGTACCCTCGTAGACCGAAAGTGGAAGCGTTAGCACAACGCGGTTGATGTAGTCATACGTCTTCACGATCCGACCAATCAAGTACCGAACGCACGGCACCTCCGAGTTCTGCACACGTTCAACTCGATGACGTCCCTCGAACTCCGATCCAGCCGAGTGTTGAGGGAGAGTTTCGTCAGCACAATGGCGTGGTGACGATGATGATGTTCTACCGACGCAGGGCTTCGCCTAAGCACCGCTACAATATTATCGAGGTGGATTATGGTGGAGGGGGCACCGCACACGGCTAAGAGATCCAAGGGATCAATTGTTGTGTCTATGGGGTGCCCCCTGGCCACGTATATAAAGGAGTGGAGGAGGGGGGAGGGCCGGCCTAGCTATGGCGCACCCTGGAGGAGTCCTACTCCCACCGGGTGTAGGATTCCCCCCTTCCATGTAGTAGGAGTAGGAGTCAAGGAAAGGGAAGAGGGAAGAGAAGGAAGGAGGGGGCGCCGCCCCTCCCCCTAGTCCAATTCGGACTAGTCAATGGGGGGTGCACGGCCTGCCTCTCTCTTTCCCCTAAAGCCCAATAAGGCCCATATACTTCTTCCCCCGTATTCCCGTAACTCCCCAGTACTCCAAAGAATACCCGAATCACTCGGAACCTTTCCGATGTCCGAATATAGTCGTCCAATATATCGATCTTTACGTCTCGACCATTTGGAGACTCCTCGTCATGTCCCCGATCTTATCTGGGACTCCGAACTACCTTCGGTACATCAAATAACATAAACTCATAATATAACCGTCATCGAACTTTAAGCGTGCGGACCCTACGGGTTCGAGAACTATGTAGACATGACCGAGACACGTCTCCGGTCAATAACCAATAGCGGAACCTGGATGCTCATATTGGCTCCCACATATTCTATGAAGATCTTTATCGGTCAAACCGCATAACAACATACGTTGTTCCCTTTGTCAACGGTATGTTACTTGCCCGAGATTCGATCGTCGGTATCTCAATACCAAGTTCAATCTCGTTACCGGTAAGTCTCTTTACTCGTTATGTAATACATCATCCCGCAACTAACTCATTAGTTGCAATGCTTGCAAGGCTTAAGTGATGTGCATTACCGAGTGGGCCCAGAGATACCTCTCTAACAATCGAAGTGACAAATCCTAATCTCGAAATACACCAGCCCAACAAGTACCTTCAGAGACACCTGTAGAGCACCTTTATAATCACCCAGTTACATTGTGATGTTTGGTAGCACACAAAGTGTTCCTCCGATAAACGGGAGTTGCATAATCTCATAGTCATAGGAACATGTATAAGTCATGAAGAAAGCAATATCAGAATATTAAACGATCGTGTGCTAAGCTAACGGAATGGGTCAAGTCAATCACATCATTCTCCTAATGATGTGATCCCGTTAATCAAATGACAACTCATGTCTATGGCTAGGAAACATAACCTTCTTTGATCAACGAGCAAGTCAAGTAGAGGCATACCAGTGACACTCTATTTGTCTATGTATTCACACATGTATTATGTTTCCGGTTAATACAATTCTAGCATGAACAATAAACATTTATCATGATATAAGAAAATAAATAATTACTTTATTATTGCCTCTAGGGCATATTTCCTTCATTAGTATGTTGCTATTGCTTTCTTCATGACTTATACATGTTCCTATGACTATGAGATTATGCAACTTCCGTTTACCGGAGGAACACCTTGTGTGCTACCAAACGTCACAACGTAACTGGGTGATTATAAAGGTGCTCTACAGGTGTCTCCGAAGGTACTTGTTGGGTTGGCGTATTTCGAGATTAGGATTTGTCACTCTGATTGTCGGAGAGGTATCTCTGGGCCCACTCGATAATGCACATCACTATAAGCATTACAAGCATTGTAACTAATGAGTTAGTTGCAGGATGATGTATTAGGGAATGAGTAAATAGACTTGCCGGTAACGAGATTGAACTAGGTATTGAGATACCGACGATCGAATCTCGGGCAAGTAACATACCGATGATGAAGGGAACAATGTATGTTGTTATGCGGTTTGACCGATAAAGATCTTCGTAGAATATGTTGGAGCCAATATGAGCATCCAGGTTCCGCTTTTTGTTATTGACCGGAGACATGTCTCGGTCATGTCTACATAGTTCTCGAACTCGTAGGGTCCGCACGCTTAAAGTTTCGGTGACGATTGTATTATGAGTTTTGTGTTTTGATGTACCGAAGGTAGTTCGGAGTCCCGGATGTGATCACGGACATGACGAGGAGTCTCGATATGGTCGATAGATAAAGATCGATATATTGGACGACTATGTTCGGACATCGGAATGGTTTCGGGGAGTATCGGACATATACCGGAGTACCGGGGGGTTACCGGAACCCCCCGGGGAGTTTAATGGGCCAAGATGGGCCTTAGTGGAGAAGAGGAGGGGCGGCTAGAGCAGGCCGTGCGCCCCCTCCCCCTCTAGTCCGAATTGGACAAGGAGGGGGCGGCACCCCCTTTCCTTCCTCTCTCTCCTTCCCTTCCTTTCCCCCTCCTACTCCAACTAGGAAAAGGGGGAGTCCTACTCCCGGTGGGAGTAGGACTCCTCCCTGGCGTGCCTTCCCCTGGCCGGCCGCCTCCTTCCCCCTGATCCTTTATATATGGGGCAGGGGGCACCTCTAGACACAACAATCGATCTCTTTATCTCTTAGTCGTGTGCGGTGCCCCCCTCCACCATATTCCACCTCGATCATATCGTAGCGGTGCTGCGTCGGTAGAAACATCAACACCGTCATCACGCCGTCGTGCTAACGGAACTCCCTCGTGAAGCTCTGCTGGATCGGAGTTCACGGGACGTCATCGAGCTGAACGTGTGCTGAACTCGGAGGTGCCGTACGTTCGGTACTTGGACCGGCGGGTCGTGAAGACGTACAACTAAATCAACCGCATTGTGCTAACGCTTTCGCTTTCGGTCTACGAGGGTACGTGGACAACACTCTCCCCTCTCGTTGCTATGCATCACCATGATCTTGCGTGTGCGTAGGAGATTTTCTGAAATTACTACGTTCCCCAACACGAGCGTGAATCATATAGTAGATACGATCAACATAGTGATGTTCACCATTGAAAACTACTCCATCTCACGTGATGATCGGACATGGTTTAGTTGATTTGGATCATGTGATCCCTTAGATGATTAGAGGGATGTCTATCTAAGTGGGAGTTCTTAAGTAATATGATTAATTGAACTTTAATTTATCATGAACTTAGTCCTGATAGTATTTTGCAAATAATGTTGTAGATCAATAGCTCGCGTTGTTACTTCCCTATGTTTTATATATGTTCCTAGAGAAAAACTAAGTTGAAAGATGATAGTAGCAATGATGCGGACTAGGTCCGTGATCTGAGGTTTATCCTCATTGCTGCACAGAAGAATTATGTCCTTGATGCACCGCTAGGTGAC
>NW_024113405.1:0-9248 GCF_003073215.2 Triticum urartu | reverse complement strand
ATCTACTTGATGAAACATAAGTCTGAAACATTTGAAAAGTTCAAAGAATTTCAGAGTGAAGTGGAAAATCATCGTGACAAGAAAATAAAGTTTCTACGATCTGATCGCGGAGACAAATATTTGAGTTACGAGTTTGGTCTTCAATTAAAACAATGTGGAATAGTTTCACAAACTCATGCCACATGGAACACCACAGCATAATGGTGTGTCCGAACGTCATAACCGTACTTTATTGGATATAGTGCAATCTATGATGTCTCTTACTGATCTACCACTATCGTTTTGGGGTTATGCATTAGAGACAGCTGCATTCACGTTAAATAGGGAACCATCTAAATCCGTTGAGACGACACCATGTGAACTATGGTTTGGCAAGAAACCTAAGCTGTCGTTTCTTAAAGTTTGGAGTTGCGATGCTTATATGAAAAAGTTTCATCCTAATAAGCTCAAACTCAAATCGGAGAAGTGCGTCTTCATAGGATATCCAAAGGAAACTATTGGATACACCTTCTATCACAGATCCGAAGGCAAGACTTTTGTTGCTAAATTCGGAAACTTTCTAGAGAAGGAGTTTCTCTCGAAAGAAGTGCGTGGGAGGAAAGTAGAACTTGACGAGGTAACTGTACCTGCTCCCTTATTGGAAAGTAGTACATCAGAGAAAACTGTTTCTGTGACACCTACACCAGTTAGTGAGGAAGCTAATGATGATGATCATGAAACTTCAGAACAAGATACTACTGAACCTCGTAGATCAACCAGAGTAAGATCCGCGCCAGAGTGGTACGGTAATCCTATTCTGGAAGTCATGCTACTAGATCATGATGAACCTACAAACTATGAAGAAGCGATGGTGAGCCCAGATTCCGCAAAGTGGCTTCAAGCCATGAAATCTGAGATATGATCCATGTATGAGAACAAAGTATGGACTTTGGTTGACTTGCCCGATGATCGGCAAGCCATAGAAAATAAATGGATCTTCAAGAGGAAGACGGACACTGATAGTAGTGTTACTATCTACAAAGCTAGAATTATCGCAAAAGGTTTTCGACAAGTTCAAGGTGTTGACTACGATGAGATTTTCTCACTCGTATCTATGCTTAAGTCCGTCCGAATCATGTTAGCAATTGCCGCATTTTATGAAATCTGGCAAATGGATAAACAAAACTGCATTCCTTAATGGATTTACTAAAGAAGAGTTGTATACGATGCAACTAGAAGGTTTTTGTCGATCCTAAAGGTGTTAACTAAATATGCAAGCTGCAGCGATCCATTTATGGAATGGTGCAAACCTCTCGGAGTTGGAATAAACGCTTTGATAGTATGATCAAAGCATGTAGTTTTATACAGACTTGCGGTGAAGCCTGTATTTACAAGAAAGTGAGTCGGAGCACTACAATATTTCTGATAAGTATATGTGAATGACATATTGTTGATCGGAAATAATGTAGAATTATTCTGTAAAGCATAAAGGAGTGTTTGAAAGGAGTTTTTCAAAGAAAGACTTCGGTGAAGCTGCTTACATATTGAGCTTCAAGATCTATAGAGATAGATCAAGACGCTTGATAAGTTTTTCAATGAGTACATACCTTGACAAGATTTTGAAGTAGTTCAAAATGGAACAGTCAAAGAAAAAGTTTCTTGCCTGTGTTACAAGGTGTGAAGTTGAGTAAGACTCAAAGCTCGACCACGGAAGAAGATAGAAAGAGAATGAAAGTCATTCCCTATGCCTCAGTCATAGGTTCTATAAAGTATGCCATGCTGTGTACCAGATCTATTGTATACCCTACACTAATTGGCATGGGAGTACAATAGTGATCTAGGAGTATATCACTGGACAGCGGTCAAAATTATCCTTAGTGGAATAAGGATATGTTTCTCGATTATGGAGGTGACAAAAAGGTTCACCGTAAAGGGTTACGTCGATGCAAGTTTTGACACTGATCTGGATGACTCTAAGTCTCGATCTAGATACATATTGAAAGTGGGAGCAATTAGCTAGAGTAGCTCCATGCAGAGCATTGTTGACATAGAAATTTGCAAAATACATGTGGATCTGAATGTGGCAGACCCGTTGACTAAAATTCTCTCACAAGAAAAACATGATCACTTTTTGGGTGTTAATCACATAGCGATGTGAACTAGATTACTGACTCTAGTAAACCCTTTGAGTGTTGGTCACATGATGATGTGAACTATGGGTGTTAATCACATGGTGATGTGAACTATTGTTGTTAAATCACATGGCGATGTGAACTAGATTATTGACTCTAGTGCAAGTGGGAGACTGAAGGAAATATGCCCTAGAGGCAATAATAAAGTTATTATTTATTTCCTTATATCATGATAAATGTTTATTATTCATGCTAGAATTGTATTAACCGGAAACATAATACATGTGTGAATACATAGACAAACAGAGTGTCACTAGTATGCCTCTACTTGACTAGCTCGTTAATCAAAGATGGTTATGTTTCCTAACCATGGACAAAGAGTTGTTATTTGATTAACGGGATCACATCATTAGGTGAATGATCTGATTGACATGACCCATTCCATTAGCTTAGCACCCGATCGTTTAGTATGTTGCTATTGCTTTCTTCATGACTTATACATGTTCCTATGACTATGAGATTATGCAACTCCCGTTTGCCGGAGGAACACTTTGTGTTCTACCAAACGTCACAACGTAACCGGGTGATTATAAAGGTGCTCTACAGGTGACTCCGATGGTACGTGTTTAGTTGGCATAGATCGAGATTAAGATTTGTCACTCTGATTGTCGGAGAGGTATCTCTGGGCCATGTCTGCAATGCACATCACTATAAGCCTTGCAAGCAATGTAACTAATGAGTTAGTTGCCTGATGATGCATTACAGAACGAGTAAAGAGACTTGCCAGTAACGAGATTGAACTAGGTATTGAGATACCGACGGTCGAATCTCGGGCACGTAACATACCGATGACAAAGGTAACAACGTATATTGTTATGCGGTTCGACCGATAAAGATCTTCGTAGAATATGTAGGAGCCAATATGGGCATCCAGGTTCTGCTATTGGTTATTGACCAGAGAAGTGTCTCGGTCATGTCTACATAGTTCTCGAACCTGTAGGGTCTGCACGCTTAACGTTCATTGACGATATAATATTTATGAGTTATGTATGTTGGTAACCGAATGTTGTTCGGAGTTCCGGATAAGATCACGGAAATGACGAGGAACTCCGGAATGGTTCGGATATAAAGGTTGATATGTGGGATAATAGTGTTTGGTCTACGGAAGGGTTCCGGAATTCACCGGAAGGGGTTCCGGATGTTTCCCGAAATGTTTGGGTACGAGAACACTTTATTTGGGCCAAAGGGGAAAGCCCACAAGGTTTTTGGAAAGCGCAAAAGGAAGTTTTGCGGAGTCCAGAGGCTAGACGCCAGGGTCCCTGGCGTCTGGGTCCAGACGCCGGAAACCCTGACGTCTGGCCCTGGAGTCTGAGAAGGACTCTTGCCTTTCGGGTGAAACCGACTTTGTGGAGGCTTTTACTCCAAGTTTCGACCCCAAGGCTCAACATATAAATAGAGGGGTAGGGCTAGCACCCAGGACACATCAAGAGACACCAAGCCGTGTGCCGCAACCCCGTCCCCTCTAGTTTATCCTCCACAATAGTTTTTTGTAGTGCTTAGGCGAAGCCCTGCGGAGATTGTTCTTCACCAACACCGTCACTACGCCATCGTGCTGCCGGAAATCATCTACTATTTCGCCCCTCTTGCTGGATCGATAAGGAGAGGATGTCATCGAGCTGAACGTTTGTTGAACGCGAAGGCGCCGTACGTTCGGTACTTGATCGGGACGGATCATGAAGGTGTACGACTACATCAACCGCGTTGATAAACGCTTCCGCTTTCGGTCTACGAGGGTATGTAGACATACTCTCCCCTCTCGTTGCTATGCATAACCATGATATTGGATGTGCGTAGGATTTTTTTGAAATTACTAAGTTCCCCAATAGCAAATGGCAAGGTGCTCCTGCAAGATCTGGTGGTCGACACGAATGGCAGCCATCGCGACCTCATCCGCGCGTGCGGCCGCGATTTTCTTCTTCACTGCCAAATGCTCCTTGAGATCCTGGCTATACTGCGTGCAACATGGCTTAGGGCGGCGCTTATTTGGTGGGGGGGGGTTGGTGATTTGGGTGGAAGGTGTCACGCTCACGCCGGCGGTCGGGGCATGTGGGATTTGGAAGGAGGAGGATGATGGGGGTCGGGTGTGGATTACCTGCCTGGATAGACGAGGCCGAGCAGCATGAAGGAGGGTCACCGATGAGGAGGCGGCGCTTGATGACCCACAAGTATAGGGGATCTATCATAGTCCTTTCGATAAGTAAGAGTGTCAAACCCAACGAGGAGTAGAAGGAAATGATAAGCGGTTTCCAGCAAGGTATTCTCTGCAAGTACTGAAACAAGTGGTAACAGATAGTTTTGTGATAGGATAATTTGTAACGAGCAACAAGTAAAAAAAGTAAATAAGGTGCAGCAAGGTGGCCCAATCCTTTTTGTAGCAAAGGACAAGCCTGGACAAACTCTTATATAGAGAAAAGCGCTCCCGAGGACACATGGGAATATCGTCAAGCTAGTTTTCATCACGCTCATATGATTTCGTTCGGTACTTTGATAATTTGGTATGTGGGTGGACCGGTGCTTAGGTACTGTCCTTACTTGGACAAGCATCCCACTTATGATTAACCTCTATTGCAAGCATCCACAACTACAACAAAAGTATTAAGGTAAACCTAACCATAGCATGAAACATATGGATCCAAATCAGCCCCTTACGAAGCAACGCATAAACTAGGGTTTAAGCTTCTGTCACTCTAGCAACCCATCATCTACTTATTACTTCCCAATGGCTTACTCTAGGCCCAAATAATGGTGAAGTGTCATGTAGTCGACGTTCACATAACACCACTAGAGGAGAGACAACATACATCTCATCAAAATATCGAACGAATACCAAATTCACATGACTACTAATAGCAAGACTTGTCCCATGTCCTCAGGAACAAACGTAAATACTCAAAAAGCATAAACATGTTCATAATCAGAGGGGTATTAATATGCATATAGGATCTGAACATATGATCTTCCACCAAACAAACCAACTGGCATCAACTACAAGGAGTAATTAACACTACTAGCAACCTACTAGCACCAATCCCGGACTTGGAGACGAGAATTGGATACAAGAGATGAACTAGGGTTTTGAGAGGAGATTGTGCTGATGAAGATGTTGATGGAGATTGCCCTCTCCCGATGAGAGGAGCGTTGGTGATGACGATGGCGATGATTTCCCCCTCCGCGAGGGAAGTTTCCCGGGCAGAACAGCTCTGCCAGAGCCCTAGATTGGTTCCGCCTCGTGGCGGCGGAGTTTCGTCCGAGAAGATGGCTTCTTATTTTTTTCCCATCGAAAGACTTCATATAGCAGAAGATGGCCACTAGAGGGCCACTAGGGGGCCCACGAGGTAGGGGGCGCGCCCAGGGGGGTAGGGCGCACCCCCACCCTCGTGGGCAGGGTGTGGCCCCCCTGGTGAATTTCTTCCGCTGAGTATTTTTTATATATTCTGAAAATGTCTTCCGTGAAGTTTCAGGACTTTTGGAGCTGTGCAGAATAGGTCTCTAATATTTGCTCCTTTTCCAGCCCAGAATCCCAGCTGCCGGCATTCTCCCTCTTTAGGTAAACCTTGTAAAATAAGAGAGAATAGGCATAAGTATTGTGACATAATGTGTAATAATAGCCCATAATGCAATAAATATCGATATAAAAGCATGATGCAAAATGGATGTATCAACTCCCCCAAGCTTAGACCTCGCTTGTCCTCAAGCGAAAGCCGAAATCAAAAAAATATGTCCACATGTTTAGAGATAGAGGTGTTGATAAAATAAAATACGGACATGAGGGCATCATGATCATTCTTAGAACATCAACTTATGTTATTCTTGTCATATAATTTCTTATTCTAGGGTAACTATTCAATCACAATTTCAAGTATGAATCATAAACTTTATTGACAACTAACAAACTATAATCTCAGTCATTGGAGCAATTGCAATTTATCATAACATAGGAAAGAGTCAACATATAAGAGCTTTTCAGCAAGTCCACATACTCAACTATCATATAGTCTTTCACAATTGCTAACACTCACGCAATACTTATGGGTATGGAGGTTTAATCGGACACAGAGAAAGATGGGGGCTTATAGTTTTGCCTCCCAATGCTTTACCTCAAGGGTAATGTCAACAATAATAGTTCATGAAAACTCACATCCAATTAGCCATATATATCAGGATCTTTCCAACATACTGTGCTTGCCAAAGGATAAAATGTAAAAAGGAAGGGTGAAGATCACCATGACTCTTATGCAAGGTAGGAGATAAAAGTAAAAGATAGGCCCTTCGCAGAGGGAAGCAGAGGTTGTCATGTGCTTTTATGGTTTGATGCACAAAATCTTAGTGCAAGAGAATGTCACTTTATATTGCCACTTGTGATATGGACTTTATTATGCAGTCTGTCGCTTTTATTTCTTCCATATCACACGATAGTATAAAGCTTATTTTCTCCCACACTAATAAATCATACATATTTAGAGAGCAATTTTTATTACTTACACCGATGACAACTTACTTAGAGGATCTTACTCAATCCATATGTAGGTATAGTGGACTCTCATGGCAAAACTGGTTTAAGGGTATTTGGAAGCACAAGTAGTATCTCTACTTGGTGCGATGAATTTGGCTAGCACGAGGGGGAAAGGCAAGCTCAACCATGTTGGATGGTCCATGACAATATAATTTACCTCAGATGTTAGAAAACATAACCCATTATGTTGTCTTCCTTGTCCAACATCAACTCTTTAGCATGTCATATTTTAATGAGTGCTCACAATCATAAAAGACGTCCAAGATAGTATATCTATATGTGGAGACCTCTCTTTCTTTATTACTTCCTATTAATTGCAACGATGACCAAAACTATGTTTGTCAACTCTCAACAACTTTTATTCATCATACTTTTTCTATGTGAGCTCATTACTCTCCATAAGACTCACATGATCTCTTTGTTTCTTTTTATTTCGTTCTCTTTTCTTTTATTCACTTAGGATCATGGCAAAAGAATCAAGCCCTTGACTCAACACTAATCTTTATTATATAACTCACGGACTCCATTACATAGAAGGATTATAAAGCAAAACTCACAACTAGATCATATTAAGAACTTTTATTCTACTAGATCAAGATATTACCAAAAGGATCGAACTAAGAAAAACGGTAAAGATAAAAGTGATGGTGATACGATACCAGGGCACTCCCCCAAGCTTGGCAGTTGCCAAGGGGAGTGCCCATACCCATGTGATTATGTCTCATTTGTTGGTGAAGAAGGTGGACTTGTTGATGATGGATAGTCGCACATCGAGCGTAGGAGGTCTTCTAACTTGCGTTTAATGCCCTTGAGTGCGATGATATGCTCCTTCAACAAAATATTTTCACGTGTGAGATACTTATTTTGTATACGAGCTAACTCAATCATCTTGAAAGCTTCGATCTTTGTTGGGGTAAGAAGATTGTGATCAAGTTGAAGGGTGTCTTTTGTTGCCGGAACTTGGTCCTCCATGGCCTTGTTGATCCCTTCATCCTTGTTGATCTCCATGGGTTCTTCTCTCTTCAGCTCTATCTTCATTATCCAAGCATCGTTGCTCTCATGGTTGGAGGAGGAGGGAGACGACATAGTGCCTGGCCTTGACCACCATGACAGAAAACAGCTCGAAACAAAGACATAAGATAATTGTGTGGTACGGGAGTCAAAACCTCCGAGAGATTATATAATGAATTTTTACCGACCAAAATACGTGTCGTGTAAGAAAACCGAGTCCGAAAAGCGCACGAGGTGCCCACGAGGTAGGGGGCATGCCCATGGGGGTATGGCGCGCCCAGGGGGGTAGGGCGCGCCTTCCACCCTCATGTCCTTCCCGTACTGCTTCTTATTTTTCTATTTTTCTAAATATTCCAAAACGGAGAAATATTGCCTTAAAAACGGTATTGGAGTCGGTTTACTTACCGTACCACATACCTATTCCTTTCCGGAGTCTGGAACGTTTCGAAAAGTGTCCCTTATGTATTCCTCTGGGGTTACGGTTTCAATAACATTGGTTTCAACATTTATGGGATTACCTGAGATATAATGTTTGATTCTTTGACCGTTCACCACCTTCGGATTTTTGCCTTCGAAGTTGTTGATTTTTATGGCATCGGAATGATAGATCTCCTCCATAACGTAAGGACCTTCCCATTTAGAGAGAAGTTTTCCTGCAAAAAATCTTAAACGAGAGTTGTATAACAATACATAGTCACCTACATTAAACTCACGCTTTTGTATCCTTTTATCATGCCATCTTTTAACTTTTTCTGTAAACAACTTGGCATTTTCATAGGCTTGGGTTCTCCATTCATCGAGTGAGCTAATATCGAATAACCTCTTCTCACCGGCAAGTTTAAAATCATAATTGAGCTCTTTAATAACCCAATATGCCTTGTGTTCTAGTTCGAGAGGTAAGTGACATGCTTTTCCATAAACCATTTTATACGGAGACATACCCATAGGATTTTTATATGCAGTTCTATAGGCCCATAATGCATCATCAAGTTTCTTGGACCAATTCTTTCTAGATCTATTAACAGTCTTTTGCAAAATTAATTTGAGCTCTCTATTACTCAATTCTACTTGACCACTAGACTGTGGGTGATAAGGAGATGCAATTCTATGATTAACATCATATTTAGCAAGCATTTTACGGAAAGCACCATGAATAAAATGTGAACCACACCAGTCATTAAATATCTAGGGACTCCAAATCTTGGAAAAATATCTTCTTTAAGCATTTTATTAGAAGTGTTATGATCATCACTACTAGTTGGAATAGCTTCTACCCACTTAGTAACGTAATCAACAGCAACTAAAATATGTGTATATCCATTAGAGGAAGGAAAAGGTCCCATATAGTCAAAGCCCCAAACATCAAATGGTTCAATAACAAGTGAATAGTTCATAGGCATTTCTTGACGTCTACTAATATTACCAATTCTTTGACATTCATCACAAGATAAGACAAACTTACGGGCATCCTTGAAGAGAGTAGGCCAATAAAAACCAGATTGCAATACCTTATGTGCAGTTCTATCTCCAGCATGGTGTCCTCCATAAGCTTC
>NW_024113404.1:0-105025 GCF_003073215.2 Triticum urartu | reverse complement strand
TTTTATCTATGATTGGTTATCTTTGCAAGTCTCTTTGAATTATCAGTTTGGTTTGGCCTACTAGATTGATCTTTCTTGCAATGAGAGAAGTGCTTAGCTCTGGGTTCAATCTTGTGGTGTCCTTTCCCAGTGACAGTAGGGGCAGCAAGGCACGTATTGTATTGTTGCCATTGAGGATAACAAGATGGGGTTTTCATCATATTGCATGAGTTTATCCCTCTACATCATGTCATCTTGCTTAAAGTGTTACTCTGTTCTCTTGAACTTAATACTCTAGATGCATGCTGGATAGCAGTCGATGTGTGGAGTAATAGTAGTAGATGCAGACAGGAGTCGGTCTACTTGTCTCGGACGTGATGCCTATATACATAATCATACCTAGATATTCTCATAACTATGCTCAATTCTGTCAATTGCTCAACAGTAATTTGTTCACCCACCGTAAAATACTTATGCTCTTGAGAGAAGCCACTAGTGGAACCTATGGCCCCCGGGTCCATCTTCATCATATTTAATCTACCAATACTTAGTTGTTTTCATTGCTTTTATTTTACTTTGCATCTTTATCATAAAAATACCAACAATATTATCTTAGCATATCTATCAGATCTCACTCTCGTAAGTGACCATGTAGGGATTGACAACCCCTTATCGCGTTGGTTGCGAGGATTTATTTGTTTTGTGTAGGTGCGAGGGACTCGCGCGTAGCCTCCTACTGGATTGATACCTTGGTTCTCAAAAATTGAGGGAAATACTTACGCTACTTTGTTGCACCACCCTTTCCTCTTCAAGGGAAAACCAACGCAAGTGTTCAAGAGGTAGCAAATCTCCATTATGCTATACATAACAAGAAACCTATCATGATGGATGACATGTTTCTATATCACGCATCTCATTTATTTGAGCATTGGATATTTTGTGCTAACCAACACAAGCACGTGCGCATCATGATGGATGATGTGTACATCTACCACGCACACACAATTTTCCCTTTGTCTTTCTTTTGTGTAGGTACTCACGTATACTCGTCAATCTCTCAATCCCAAGAGTTGATGAAACGAGCTCTTGAGAGCAAAGATGACTTGGGATCCCGTGATCTATCCCTCCCACCGCCCTCTTCGTGCAACAACTACGCGCATCTCTCTCACTTGGCTCTCACACGGCTATGGGCTATATACCGCTTGTCGCTTCATGCTCATTTTACCGTGTTAACTTTGCATGCTATGCTTACTTCTATCCCTTTGCCATGCAATTGTGACCCTTGCTTGCATCTACCCATGATTCACCATTATGCTACTCCTATGTGTATTTGCATGCTCGATGGAGATCCTTGTTGCTATTGCCATGTTTATCCTGTGCCTCATGCTATTGATGCTATTTTGCTCATATCCTCCTTTCATGCTTGTGCTATGTCATGTGAATTATTCATGCACACTATTTGCACCCATGACATGCTTGCCATGATTCCTTCTAGTATGTTGCATCTTCGCACAACTAGCTTGCTTGACTTGATCACCATGATTGCTTGCTTTATTACATCACCCATGTTCAATTCTTACTCGCTTTCTTGGGTTGATGACATATATGTTCATGCCTCTCACATGATATATCTTGTTCATTGTTGCTTACCTCCAATTGTTGCATCTCTTGGAGACTCGGACATATTACTCGTGTTGCATGTTTGTTTGATTGAGCCTATTGTATTTGGTTGTTCTCGCATCATATGCCTCCATACTATGAAATGCTCCGTTGTCCTTTCTTATGATGAGCATGATGCATACACTTGTTGGGTATTTTACCACACGAATGATAGGTTTTGCACTTCTGCTAACCTCATTTGTTTTTTCGAGTGTTTGTCATGTTCTTTCATTTTGGAGGATTCACAAGGCGGTGTCGTTATGCGACAACTTGGTCATGCAAAGGCATACATGATGTGCAACACCAACATTTGCGACAAACTCCTAAAGGTGAACTCTTTCCCTTTGAGCCATCCTCAAATACGCACATTGGATGGGTCATTCTTTCATTGTTGTTTCCCTCTTCTTGTCTACATGTTGCACCTATTGGATGGAGGACCGACATTGAAGATTGGCTATATGGACCTTCGCATTGAGGAGCGCTCGGACTTCTTGGATGCACCTTCGAACCTCCACTCATGCCACGACATCGAGCATTGGTACACCAACACCTCCATATTTGTTGCTTGTGGTCTCACATGTCATGCTCAATGCACATATCATAAACATGACAAATTTGCATCTTATGCATGGATTGACTCATATTATGACTGCCCTGTTGCATCTTGTCTTTCTATGTCATCCATGATATATGAGCTTGTGCATTTCCTTAGCAAATTTGTTGTGATATACCTTGATGGCATATTCATACATCATGATCTTATTGCCCACCATCAATTGCATGATCACATCACATTGAGCATCCATTGCCATATTCATGCTATTGATAAACCGTCTCTCTATGACATCATTTTGCACCATGGTTGCATTGATCATATTCTTGCTTTCGCTCCCATGAATGTTGTGCATACATTTCCATATCTTTTGGATAAGCTTCATGCACCTTGTCAGGATCAATATTGTCGCACGGACACATGTTTACTTGATGGACACTTTGTGTGCGCTAACCATTGTATTTCCAAGTGTACTTTGTGTTTGCTCATTTTGCATGTACCACATACCGGAGACACCTTGGAGTACTTGGATTGCGCCATGCCTTCAACTCCGTCCAACTACAAGTCCGTCCATGACAACCGTTTCCATGGTTATGAGGATCACGATCCGAGGTCGGATCTTTCCCAAGGGGGGGGAGATGATGCGGAGCATCCCAGGTTCATCCCCATGTACACTCCGACTACTCTCCAAGACCCAAGGATACATAAGATGAGACCTTGACTATACACCATTGGACACAAAGGTGAACTCGCTCCTCTTCGAACCATCACTTTCCACATATGAGACATGGCTACTACCTCAAATATATGTGTTATGCATGACCAGGAACAAAGAGGAAGACCATGGACAAGACGGCGACGACACCAAGCACACGGAACAAGAGGAAGAGCTGCCAGGAAGCATCAGCTCCCGGACGTCCGACAGTCACCGGACGTCCGACGCCTAGAGTCTCCACCAGCTAGATGGACCAGCCGACGAAAGCTACAGCGGCCGGACGACCGACCAAGGCCGGACGTCCGACGACCATCAGCCACCGGACGACAGACAACGTCCGGAAATCCGACAAGGGCTATCCCGAGCCAAAACGCCGGACGTCCGATAAGTACCGGACGACCGGACCCTCGCGAGCCACCAGATGTCCGGTACCCGTCGGACGACCAACGCCTGTCTGTGCGCAGAGTATCGGGCCGAGGCCCATGTATCCCCCACTTACCCCTTCGTGGCCCTAGACTATATATACTCCTCCACCTCCGCCTAGTTAGGGCCAGCATTGGTTTAGCTCATATTAGAGATAGAGCATTGCTCATCCACATCGGATCTACTCCACGAGAGAGACCGCGGCCCCTCTACGGAGAAGATCCACGTTGGATTCAAGACCTCCTCTCGGAGAAGAACATCAAGACCTCCTCACGGAGAAGACCGGTAACCTCTTGTATCGTCCGTTGTTGACTTTGGATCTTGTATCTTCCTTTGTGTTCATGGATCTAGCGCATGTGTGATCATACTTGTTAGTTTGAGTGTTCTCTTGTGTTCCCCTTGTGCTTTCCCCCTCGTTTCCCTCCTCGTGTTCCTCGTGTTCATCGCGGGATCCGCTCCTTTCGTGAAAGATCGGCCTATAGGGTTCCTACCCTACATCATCATGTAGATGTAGGTGTCCAGTAGCGCCGATGTAGACGACCTCAACTTACACCCTGGTCGTTGGCGCTCCATTCGTGGCCACCTTGGGACACGTGTGTGGATGCTCTGTCTGGGGCGCTCTTGGTGTCACCGCTCTTGGATGGTGGTCGATGTAGTGTGTTTGTGCAGATGGAAGATGGTACCGCCAGCTGGCCTCCAACATCGTCTATGGCGTCGATGTAGATAGGAGAAGGCACCGCCGGCTACTTCAGGATGCAAGTATTGGTGCAGATATAAGAAAGCATCGTCGGGTCATTCTCCGGCGTGCGTCTATCACCGTTGTGTACGTGCAGGGGTTCAAGGAAGAGTCAATGGCGCCGGGCCGCCCGTTGGCAGCTCTGATATCGTGGTGGTGGTCTAGATGTTGTCGGGCCACACGCCGGTCGTCCCTTCGATATCGCTGCTGAGGTGGAGTTCGCGCCGAGCTACTTGGTAACGGCCTCGCGGCCGTTGTCATGGAAACGTACATGGAAGGAGATACTGCCGGCGTGTCTCCACCGGCCGCGCTCTACATCGTGGCTCGCTTAGATAATGATACGATGCAATTGCATGGCATATTCTTCGCCCGACGTATCCGTCGCGGGCTTGTCCGGCCCGACACACAGGAGTGGTGTGTGCGAGGGCGCCGGTGTCACCGCGATGCCAAACGTGCTACTGCCGCCGTGGGCACTCCTTCCGGGTCTCCTCGGCGTTGCCGCCGTGGGTGCATCTCCTTCTCGGCTGGCGCCCTCTGTGTTGCCATCTTCTCTTATGTGAGTTGTCACCGTCGATACGATCTCCTCAACGCAGCTGCATGGGCTCGTCTCCCTCGGGAATGTATCTGGTGCACCGGGGCAATTGGTGCTACCGGTGCACCAACCCCCCGTTACACATTCAAAAATATTTAAAAAAATCATAAAAAATTTAGTGCATTGACACAACTTCAATGTAAGTCGTCATAAAAATTTAAATCAAAATTCGAAACAATGCTCCAGGTACAAAAATGACAAATTGGACACCGAATAGTACATAACACAAGTTGGGCTTCAGTTTTGGCCAATCAACACAATCATGTAAATTTGTCATTTTTGTATCTTAAGCAATATTTCAAATTTTGATTCAAATTTTTGTAACAACTTACATAGATGTTCCGTCGATGCACTGCTTTTTTAGATTTTTTTTAAATATTTTTTAGTGTGCAACAAAGTCCGGTGCACCGGTAGCACCAATTGCCTCAGTGCATCAGATACGTTCCCGTCTCCCTCCTCCGTGTCTTGGAGGTGCTGCTCCCGGATACTCATGATATCCTGGCTGGGTACACAAGAGATAGATGAATGTATAAAAATTATGTTGACCTGGACGAAGTTTCACGTGGTGCCATCGATAACACGATCGTCATTCGTCCACGTGGTGCCATCGATAACACGATCGTCAGGCGTCCCGCGCAGGATGTGCACTAGTGCACGCCACCTTCGAGTGGGCATGGTGCTTAACTTGCGATCTATACCGGATTGTAGATGCAGCTGCCGATGTGTTCTGCTCGCTGCCGTGCGTTCTCCTCGGCGCACGTGCTGCCTCCACCGGACAGCACCAGGCCGCGGGCAAGTGCGTCGTCGCCGTGGGCACGTCCACTCCTCAGCCACCTCAGTCATTAGTAGAAAAAGGGTTATTTGTCCTGATTCTAGAGGGCCTTTAGTTCTAGTTTTGGAACCGGGACTAAAGGGTCGTTACTAAATCCTTCTCCTTTAGTCCTGATTCTTATATAAATCGGGACTAAAGACCGTCATCCTGGTTCTTACACGAATCGGGACTAAAGACCGTTCATGTGGCCGCTGTCTCGAGCTTCACTTTTAGTCCCGGTTGGTAAAAGTATTTTTTCCGTATTATTTTTAATTTTTTTGAATTGCTTTTACTTTTTTATTTTCAAATTTCTGAATTATTTTCCAATTTAATATCTAATCACCCCTCATCACTTCTCTATTTAACCTCTAATCTCTAATCACCCCTCATCATTCCAAATCATCTAACTTCCTGGCCGGTCACCCATCCTCTCACTATTCCAGCCTGAGCACGCTTAACTTCCCGATTATATTCCCCCTCGTTTTCAAGTCTGCACTTGTTGTTGTCCTGACAATAGTAAGATGTCAATCCTATTAACCCTCAGGAGTTTAGCTCGAGCATGAAGTCACACGTTTCACTGTTTGAGTTTGAAACTATTATTCTAAAAATAATAATTATTTAGTGACACTAATATTTCTTAAATAAGTAGTTTGACCACAGTTTGGCCAGATTTGACCAAAATTCAAAAAATTAAAATAATTATTAGTAACACTAATATTCTTGAATAATTATGTAGTAACACTAATATTTCTTAAATAAGTAGTTTGACCACAGTTTAACCAAAATTCAAAAAAAAACTATAATAATTATTTAGTAAAACTAATACTTCTTGAATAAGTAGTTTGACCAAAGTTTGACCTGATTTAACCAAAATTTCAAAAAAAAACTGAAATTTGAGCATAACTTTTTTTTTCCTTTTAGAATTTGAGGATTCTAAAAATTTACAAACAGGCCATAGACTGTCAAAATTTTATTTTTTGAAGTTTTTATCATTTTCTTTTGCTTTTTACAAAACTGAAAAGGCGATTCACAGGAGGGAGGGGGGTAGAGTTTGAAAATGGGACCTTTAGTCCCGGTTCGTGTCTCAAACCGGGACTAAAGGTCTAATCTTTAGTCCCGGTTTGAGATACGAACCGGGACTAAAGGGCATCGCACCCTTTAGTCCCGGTTCGTGTCTCAAATCGGGACTAAAGGGCTCATTTGAATCGGGACTAATGCCTTTAGCCGCACGAACCGGAACCAATGCTCACATTAGTCCTGATTCGTGACTGAACCGGGACTAATGGGCTTATCTGACCCGAACGAAAACCCTGTTTTCTACTAATGAGTCCATCTCGTTACCGCTACCGCCGTGGGCGCATCTCAACTTCAACTTGGCTCCAGGGCAGGCCGTGTAATACAAACAATGCTATCGAATGAGAAATCAATGATTTATTTCGGCTGAACTTCACATCCAAAACAATAAGGTGTGCATCATGGGTGTACGCTCGCGCTATCCACCTAGGTAATTTTTACCGTCGTGATTTTACTGTATCGAAGGAGGAAAGAAACAGAACGCCAGCGCCCTCGCCGTCGCAGCCCGCACCCAGCGTCCTCTTTCCTTTTCTCCTTCCAGCTCCAGCTAGGGTTGCCGCCACCACCTCCTTCGGTCCTCCCATCCCCATCCTTCGCCGCAACAACGCCCGCAGAGGAGCAGAGTGGCCGGCGGCAGATCGGCGCGTCACGGGAGCGGACACGGCGGCCGTCACGATGCAAATCAGAGCGAAGTCGGCGCGGCGGCCGGGCGCGATCTGGAGAACCAGTGGTGTTCTCTTTCGAAATCTCCTAGCGCCGGCCCCTCCACTTCTCTCCTCCTCATCTCCTGGCGTGCACGTATCTTATCTTTCTCCCTCCTCTGCCGCTGCAATTCCATGTGTGTGTTCGTTGCTAATCAGTGTGTGTTCTATGAATCCAATCCTTCAGTCTGGAGTGGGTGCTTTGGGGTTTCTGTGGGGAAAAGGAGAGGATCTGTGATGCGTAGATCGCCGGGTCGCACCACTACGCTCGCGACGGCTTCACGGAGCAGCTGCCGGAGATCGCCGAGGCCACCAGGGGCAAGGAAACCCTCGTCTTGCAGTGCGCCTTCAGCCAGGTGAGGTCATCCTTCTTCAAAATTCATCTCATGTATGTACCTTCTTGATTCCTCCAATATAACTTGCTAAGCCAAGTAAGGTAGTAGTATACTAGAAGAAAATTACTTATTGTAGAAGCCCATAGGTAACAGAAAGCCACGAGTGGTCAGGATCAACAGATGACCTGTGGAGCTTCATATTCAGTTATTTGTTAGCTACTTGCTTGCTTCAAATGTCTACATACTATAGGAATTAAGGTTCTGTTGTCTCTATTTCATAGATTTTATTGTATATACATACAGATAACTTCAGCATGAGAGCAAGAGGTTGGAGCAGATGCAACAACACATTCAGTTGCTGCACTGTATAGATGCATGTTTTTGTAGATGATTGTTCACCTTTTAATCAATTTCCTTATAGTTGTAGTTCAGACTTCAGAGTTCAGACACAACTTTCCATGTTGTCAACCAGAAAAAAACAATTATTGGAACCATTAGATTTATTAGTAGATGTATCATTATATTTCTACAGGGGATAAACTAAAGCAAAGAAACCAATCCTTTTTAATTCATGTAAAGTTCATGTTTGTAATGAGGTGGCACTCTTAAAAGGTGAAAATTATGCAATATTATCCCCTTTCTTTTGTCAGTTCTAAATATTTTTTGTGGTTCATACTCTGCCAATGAATCTCATATTCTGATACTCGGCTATCAAACCCATTAAGCTACTTGGAAGGAGCGCTTGTTCGGCTATGTGATTATCTCTGAGTGGAGTATGATTAGTGTTTGATTTTTGCACAGATTTATTTCGTTTGATCTTATATCAATTTAGATAGGCTATACATTGGGACCTTTTGTTCTGACCAGAGTTGATGATTTATCTCAGGATACAGTTGATGATCTAGTTGGAGATGGATGGTTCTTACTAAGATACATCTGTATATGTATGTGGTTTTGCTTCGGTTGAAGATATATGTGTGCCTTAAAGACATATCAGAAGTCAAATTTCTAGGTACGTAGTCAGTGATTACTCTCTCTTATATTTCTTTACGGAGGGCTTATATTTCTTTAAGGAGGGAGTATGTATTAATGATTGTTGGCAACTCCTATCTTACTGATGACTCCTCTTGTAGGTAAAATCTGATCAAGACTACTAGACGATCCAAGTGGAAAACTATTTCACTTTCAGCTTGTATATCATGTCTGACCACGGAAGGTTAGATGGTAATATTGAATTCAAAAAGATGGATGCCAACTATTTAAAACACGCCTCTCACAAAAAAGTATAAATGGATTGGTAACTTGAGTCATGGGATTGTTGAGATTAGTTCGCAATCTCTTGAATTGGGTGAATTTCATCACAAGAAAGAAGAAGGAAATTGGTAATAGTAAATTGGATGTTGTACGATTTCTTACCTGGCATCCTTTTGTTCTGGCTTGTGGTAAGTGAATGTCTTGATTAGTAAACTTAGGTGTATTGCTTAGGTAGGGTGAACATTATGTACTTGTTTCCTTCCACTGCTTGTTTTTCCCTTCTTTTTCTCACAGTGGTTTGCTGGTGCTCCTCACTAGCTTGCAGGCATTGACTCCGTCGCTGCCTATTCGGCGGATTGAGGCACCCATTCATCACATGCGAGCTTTGAGATTATTTGGTAATCATTGTTCTTCTGTTTCCTATTCCTTTGGTGTCATTTCAGAGGTGCACTAGAACATGCAAGCATTTCAAAGGATTAGAAATGTTTGTCTAGAGTAGAGTGCCCCCTTTTATCTTGGTATATGTACAGTGCTCAATGCGTTAGTGTGGCCTAAAATGTTTGAATCTTCAAATGTTTTGGAAAATTATTTTTATATTCAGATGACTCAATGCTAAAATGTTTGACTCGATGTCTTAGTTGTAGTACTGATTAGAGTTTACATGAGAAAATACTTACGCTTGGGAATCTACCTCATGCTGTCACGCACCTTCCTAATGTCTCTCCTCTTCACGTTGGTACTGCTGTGTATGTATACGTTTTACTGTCAATCTCCCTCGTCTTTTACACTTTTTAATGCATAATAATGAATTTCGGCATACGAGCTCGTTATTGGCCACACAAAGACTAAAAGCTATGTCGAGTATGTAGATGCATCGACCATAGTATCTGGTTCCACTGACAACTCGTTCAAGCTTTGGGACTTGTCTATGAATCAAGCAAGAGTAATTGACAATCCAATTCAGACTTCTACAGGGCATATAAATACAAAGGTTAGATATCCTCCATCGATTTTTGTTCTAGCTGTACTTGCACATACTTGTTCTCTTCTCAGGGTATTGTTCCAGAAATGATTATAATCAAGTACTCCATACAACCATTATCAACTCTTAATTTGATTTCTGTGCCCTTGAATCATGGCATGTTTACCTTTTGTCATGCATATTCAGTTACAGTTGTAGTATCAACTCTTGCACTGCCGATACATTAGTCGGGTTAGGCGGGAACTTTATTACTCCCTCCATTGAAAGTTTCAACATGCCCAATATTAGGTCTTTGCTTCAAACATTGTTGGTTAATCGAGCCGAGACTTTGGCACCATGAACGGCGGCTTCCTTCTGATGTTTGATTTGGTTCTAGATTGCAGATTATTGACAGATATTTCTGTGTACTGTCTGCCCAGACACTTCCGAAAGTAGAAGAGAAATGGCGAAGAACTCCCTCGAGAGATGTACGCATTATTATGAATGATGGGCAGCTAATCGGTTAGTAAGCTATTCATTGTGAAAAAAGTAGCATGTACAGATTATTGCTGGGATTCAGAGTGACAATTTGTACTTTTTGAAGTGGACAATTATTCTGTTATAGACAAAGGTTCAGCTCATGTACTTAACACAATCTCGCATCACAGGCGGAGTTTGGTGTTCTTTGCGACAGTGGCATTGCTGGTGGCTGTAGAGAAAGCTCTCTTATATACATGTGCACTGTCCGTTATGCATTTCTGTAATGCTGTCTTATTTTCCCCAGCAGGAAGATGCATTTGTGTATGTGCATTGCCCGTAACGCATTTCTGTTGCCATATCATTTGGGTTGTTTGTCTTCTCACTAAACTAAGCCTACTGTCATACAATCATGTTAACAAATATGGCAGCTTGATTAGCACGTACAATCTTGCCTCAAGAGGCGCCACCAGGTGGCGCCCCAGCCACTAGTAAAACTTTATTTTGCTCCAGCCCAGGGGGGCCATGGCTCTTTGAGCCTTGCTGAAGCTCCACCGGTGCTCTCTGATGTGTGTGTCCCCTGTATTTATAGGCAAAGGACCAAGGCTCGGGTGATGGAAGAGATACAGATGGCAAAACAGTATCGATGTTTATCTCTTCAGTCGGCTTGCAACACGGCAACTATCGATCGGATATTCAGGTTTACGTACACGTATTTGCCGGCCGACTTGCAGGTATCCGGGAACGTACGTATGAGCCCTGCCTACGTAGTGGAGCCCCACTTGACCCAATTTGATGCGTGCATGCGGCCAAGAATACGCATGCAATCTTACCACAGGACACAGATTAGGCATGTATCCGTACAGTACATAACGCATGGGCCATGCAAGATGCACCCCGCTATGTACAATTGGAACAGGTAACATCCTGCCGTGACGGATCGTTATTTTAAGCGGCGAGCTCATCGTATACGACTGTTCGACTGTACGTACATATGTCTTGGCCCTCCGATCTCATTCAATGCCCGTTTACACTCGCCAGTGTTCGATTGACACACTTAGCGTGAGCAGGCGAGCCCGTGTGCAACATCGCCGCTCTCGTGGTTGGAAGCATTGTGTCAAAATGGTAAAGTTTGTTTTGATGAAGCAGCTGAGAGCGAAAGGGATATACCTACTTCAAGTTCCGTTATGTACTTCTAATTAGTTTCTCAAAAACTGCCTGTGTGCCATGCATGAGCTCAATCTATTTGGCCAAGTCTAGCGAGCGGCCCGCTGCTTGCTTAGGCTAGGCGAGCGGCCGGCCTAAACTGGAAATTTTATGTCCTTTTCTAATTAATCATCCTAATTAAAAAAGCTTTTCATCTGGTCCTTCAATATCTGCACAACCATCTCTTCGAAGCATGTGTTTTATTTTTTGATGCATTTAATTCGTGGTTTCAAAAACTAAAAAAGCATAACTTTTAATTTGCATGTCGGAATTAAGATCGTTTTCACAGCTGAAATCGTCGCGATGTGCTCTTCGAAACTAGATCCTGCATGGATATGTTTTGACAAAAAAAATTTTATATAATTTTGTCTCTGCTTTGTGCAACTGACTAGCCTTCGATGTGCAACTACCTGACAGAGATGTGTAACTTTTCTCGTACATCGTAGACGTGCAGTTTTCCTTTATGGTACCTCCACCCCCGAACTGGTTGCTTTCAGTGAGATGTGCAACTACGTTTGTTGCCCAGACTATGCAATTTTCACTAGTGGCACCACCCCGTACTACTCTCCAACAGTGAAATGTGCAATTTCGTCTATTGCCTCGGTGCCCTGGGCAACTGCCTGGTAGTCAACTGCCATGCCAACTGAGCAGTGCAGAAAATGCATATTGCCATGCCAACTGAGCATATGTGTGTGTGCCAATAGTCCTGCCAACTAAACATTAATGTGTGTGCAACTAGACTACATTGCCGCGCCAACTGAGCATATGTGTGTGCCAGTAGTCCTGCCAACTAAACATCAATGTGTGTGCAAGTAGACTATATTTCCGCGCCGACTGAGCATACGTGTGTGTCCAATAGTCCTGTCAACTAAACATCAATGTGTGTGCAGGCAGACTACATTGCCGCGCCAACTGAGCATATGTGTGTGTCAATAGTCCTGCCAACTAAACATCAATGTATGTGAACCTAGACTATATTGCCGCGCCAACTGAGCATATATGTGTTTAACTAGTCCTGGCAAGTAAATATCAATGTGTGTGCATCTAGATTACATTGTCGCGTCAATTGCGCATATGTGTGTGCAACTAGTGTCCTGCCAACTAAACATCAATGTGTGTGCAACTAGACTAAATTACAAGCCAACTGAGCATATGTGTGTGCAACTAGTCGTCCTACCAACTAAATATCAATGTGTGTGCAACTACACTACATTACAAGCCAACTAAATATTAATGTGTGTGCAACTAGACTAAATTACAAGCCATGACAATTCACGTGCAACTATGCAAACCAGACTATGCAGACGAGTGTGCAACTGCAGTGCCATCATCTAGCCACTTAGTATCACGTGTTATACAACTACTGGATGGTCATATCCAACTGAGAACTATTATGTGTGCAACTACATTTACTAGATATGCCAACTAACTGTTCGTGTTGTACAACTAACTATTTGTGGCTAAAATCTCCACAAATGAACTAAGCGACACGAGCAGGTGCCCACAAAAATAACTCCATTCCCCAGCCGGTGTACTGTCGTCTTGTGCAACATTCTAATGATCCTATCCAACTGAGAACTACTATGTGTGCGATTACTACTATAACGGATGCCAACTAAAAATATGACCGGCAAAAATAGATCAATTTAAGCAAAAACATCATCTAGCCAACTTAATATCACCGTGTTGTGCAATTTTCTAAATCATATATACAACTAAAGAGCACTACATGTGCAACTACAACTATTCGATAATTTACTCAGGCAAAAAAGCACTCGTGATAATCCACGTGGTGGAGAGGACGTACGATGGGCGCGACGCACTTACCATCTGCAGGAGACTGACAACGGAGAAGGACTGCAACAAGAAGCTGGAGAAATGCAAGGAGAGAAGCAAGGCTTACCTGTGCATTGACATCCTGGAGCAGGAGATGAAGAGGAAATCCTTCATCTTCGAGGAGCTCCTTTCGGCACAGGTTTCGGTCGCCACGCCTTTGCTGGTAGACAATTTCTACATGAGGCGAATCTTTGTTCGTTGGTTCCTTGTCTTCCCGACGAATCCGCGCGCGTGTGACGATCTGGACTTGGCAAGCGAACCACGCGGCTTCAGTCTTGGTGCGACATAGTCACACCTGCTTTGTCGGATAGCGCACAAGCGAACCACGTCTCGCCCCGACCAGAAAACACCTGGTGGTCATGGGCCGCACGATGCGGTTGCAACGAGCGGTTCAAACGCGGCCGCTCGGTTCAACAAAATCGTGCATGTGCGTCCGAAAATATTTAGGAATCTATTTTATATCTTAAAATATGGGATGCGTCTGGTGGGCGCATGTGCGCCCAGGAAGGATTGATGAGCGGCCGATTAAATTGGAAATTTCCTGGCCCCCTCGTCCATAGAAGAAAAGTGGTCAAATCCTTAATGAATACAGTGCATATAGAAAAAAACTAGATGTGGCTCATTTAATTTGGGTTTCAGAGTTTTTAAAAACTCATAACTTTTAAACCACATGTCAAAATTAAGATCCGTTTTCACCGTTGCAACCCTCGTGACGTGCTCTTTGAAACTAGATCTCGCATGGGTATGTTTCGACAAAAAGAAATTGTTCAATTTAGTCTTCGTTTGGTTCCACTGCATAGTAGTCAATGTGCAACTATTTTACTGTTGAGTGCAACTTCCCCTAACTCGAGGGCATGCAGTTTTCACTAATGCAAAATACTCCCTCCGTCCAAAATTCTAATCTTAGATTCGTCTAGATACGAATGTATCTAATACTAAAACATGACTTGATACATCCATATTTAGGCAAATATAAGACAAGAATTTTAGGACAGAGGGAGTAATTGTGAACGCATTAAATGTGGTTATATTTTTTAAAGTCACAACTTTTGAACTGAACAGAAATTAACATCCGCTTTTATCGTGGAAATCCGCACGACATGCTCTTCAAAACTAGATCCTTTAAAGGTGTTTTTTGAGAAAAAATATTTGTGCAATTTAGTCCTCGTTTGGTGCAACTGCTTAGCAATTAATGAGCAAGTACATGACAATCAACGTGCAACTTTTCCCCTACCTGTGGACGCCAATTTTCACTAGTGGCACCTCCACCCAACCTACCCCCTAACACTCAGATGTGCAACTTCATCTGTTGCTCAGGCCAACTGCCTAGTAGTTGGTGTGCAACTTCTTCCTGTCCGTGGATATGCGTATTTCACTATTTGTTGTCTTGGCTAACTATCTAGAAGTGGATGTGCAATTTCGGATACTGCCTCGTCTAACTACCTAACATGGATGTGCAACTTTCCTCTGTACCCCTCGTTGATGTGTAGTTTTTCCTGCTAGCGCCCCGTTTGAACCAGCCCTACTAGGTTGATGTGCAACTTTAGCACCCCATCTGTGATGCATTTTTTCAGTCCCCCGATGGATGTGCAATTTTCATCATACTACGATCGTTGTCGATGAGATGCGCAACTTCGTCTGTTGTCTCAGCCAACTGCCTAGCAGATTATGTGCAACTCCATATGTTGCCCCCGCCAACTGAAACTACACATCCACGCAGTAGAAAGGGGAAGGAGTTGCACATCGACTACTAGGCAGTTGGCTGAAATAATAGACTACATTGCACGTATTGCGGGTAGCGTGGATAGTACATGGTGTGCATAAAAAATTAGACATCAACGATTAGAGGGGTGCCCATTAACTACTAGCTAGTTGGCCGCGGCAGTAGACTACTTGCACATCATAAAAAGTTGCTTTCATGGTTCTTAGGTTGCCCGCTTATAGGAAATTGGATCATCCAGCTATAAAAATTAGTTTTGAAAAAAAAAGTTACACCATGCAGTTCTAAAGTTCCACCATACAGTAATAGAGTTGCACCATATAGCATCACAGTTGGCATCGGAAAAAACTCGTCAAAATATACCTATGCGGGATCTAGTTTGAAAGATATCGTCGTAAGGATTTCAACAATGAAAACAGATTTGGATTCGGACAAACGATTTGAAAGATATTGCTTTTAAAAAATTTGGAAACCTGCAATAAATACATGTACATTTGTTTTCTTTAAATCAAATTGACTGGTGTGAATGCATTTAGTGCCACGGACAAGCACTAGCGGATAAATTTATCTACACATGCATGCATGTGACGGCGACCACTCGTTTCAACCAACTAGCGCGTGCACGATTATGTATTTGCGTAAAATATGTCTACGACCTTCCCAATCTGCTGGGATCATTCTACATCCTTGACACTCCTAGATTTATTATTACATGGTTTTATTAGATAAAGGCCCCAAACCAGGGATTTCTATCCCCCCCCCCCCTCCGCGTCGCCTCCCGCTGGCTCGGGTGGAAACCCTAAGCCGCGCCGCCGGGCGCCTCCAGCCCCATCCTCCCCTCCGTCGCTGCCGAAGAAAGCCGCCGAGCGAAGCCCCGGGCGGCTGACGGTGGTGGCAAAGGACATCTTCCCTCCCGCATGAGATCGGGTGAGGCGGGTCACCCCATGGCGCCGGTGCGTTTCTCCCCTATTTTGCATCATGGTGGTGCAAGGTGGCATTGTCGTGTTTGGCGGAGGCGGAGCTGCAAAGCGTCGTGGAAGATCGGGTGGTGCTGGCCACTCGGCGTGTTCGCGTGGTCACGACGGCCATGGTCGTGGTAGCCGGCGGCTCGTCGGGTCGGCTGCAGCGGAACATGGCCGGTGCCAACAGCGACGCGGCCTGGATCCCAGAGCGGCGGCCCTGGAAGGTGGCGGCAGGTGAAGCTCGGGCCCTCCACTGAGGCATGGCGTGGTGATGTCCTTGTCCAAGGCAGATCTGCGCCGGCGATCTGGTGGTTTTTGCTACGGATCAGAGATGGTGACGAGCGCGCAGGATCCATCTCGGTGGCTCTCGCAGTTTGGCGAGGTGGGTGGGAGCCCTCCTCCCAGGATCCAGTGGTGGCACACTCAGGCAGTGGCCAGTGCGCCAGGGCTCCTACGGTGGCAGTGCTATTGTGGATGGTCGCCGGATCTAGACGGCTAGATCTAGGGCTTTGAAGGCAGTCGGGATGGTGCACAGGTTGTCGGGTGGATTTCTTGGGACAAATTGGGTGAAAGCCCGGTCTTCGGTCGATAGCCGTAGCCGATGATGGCGGGGCCTTGGCATCGTTTCCTTCATGACGGTATTATAGAGGTGAAGCTCCTAGCTCCACCCAACACCTCCAGAGGAAACCCTAGATCAGTAAATCAGATGACGGCGGCACTCTTGTGTCATTTCCCCCTTGAGGGCGTCATTCTTGGAGGTGTACACAGACTCGAGGGACAAAGTGGACGACATCCTATGCAGTGGAGGCTCGGCATCCGATGTGTGGCAATGGACTCGCGCAGTAGGACGACGCTGTCTGGCGTCGTGGTGGCGTCGATGGCACAGAGGTCTGGCAAGGTCGATGCGTTAGTATCTACTCTCCGGATGGATCGATTGAATATGGAGGTCATGGCCTTTGCAGCGTGCACGTATGGTGCCCACTGAGAGTGCGCCGGACCATTGTTTCACCCAGTCCCGTCATTTTGGCTTGGATAGGGCATCCGGCTTTACATGTTAGGCTTTGGTACCATGTTTGTTTGGTATTAGACTTGGACATTGAGCACCCCTTCATCAAGGGGATAGGAGTAGCGACAGGTGTTGCCAAGATTGTGACTTAGGGCTTACTGATGTATTATTTTGTAAGGTCTTTATGAATAATTAATAAAATGACTGCATGAATTGCCCATATGTAGAGGCCGAGGGTACATCCTCCTTTTCAAAAAAAATCGTCTGATGTGATTTCTATAAATTCTTACAATCGTATAATTCATTCCTAACAATTTTCCAAGCTTTAACTTCATACTTGTCGGATGTGATTTCTATAAATTCTTACAATCGTATAGTTCATTCGTAACAATTTTTCTAGTTTGAACTTCATACTCCCTCCCTTCCGGTTTAAAGGGTCTATCTTAATTTTTTTGTTACCCAATTTGCAAGTCCTAATTTTACTAGCCCCTCCCCTCCTCTCAGTTTTTGGTCATTTAGTGGTCATGCATGCATATGTTGAAATTGATGCATCGGTAAAAAAACATTTTTTAAAGAAAAACAAGCGCACTAATTAAGTACTTCTCCAAACTACGGAAATTATTCCACCACTCACCACTGCCTAGGTTGTGGAGATTTGGGGTGTGCTACGCGTCTGTCGGGTCAAGAATCTATTATATCGACCGCCTTCTCTAACATTAGATGGACCATGAGGGAGCTGTCCGTTCTCATCGCCGAGGTGCACCGGCCTGTGCAACAAGTCTCCTGTTACGATAATCATTTTGCAACAGTAGCACATTTGTGCTTCTCCCTAGCCATTTTCTTCCTGCTAATGTGGGCTGAGCTTTGCAACAAGGGTCGTGTTACGCTCGACGCTTTGCAATAGGTGACATGTTGTGCTCCCCGCCCTTTTTCAATTTTTTTCATGTGGATGTGCGCTCGCCTTTGCAACAAGGCTCGTGTTGCGCCTTGCAACAGGAGGCGCTCCCCATGAAAACTATTTTTTCCTGTTTCCAGTTGTGCTGAGTCAGCCCATGCAACAAGAGGCTCCTGTTGTGCTCGGCGCTTCGCAACAGGAGCCATGTTGCACTCCCTGAAGTGCATAGCACACGCAGGAGGCGTCCGACACAGACAACAACGAACACCGTGTTGGGCCACCTGTGCTTGCAACAAGGTGCATGTTGCAAACTGCGAGGTCGTCCGTGTTGTGCTATCGCCATACAATCTAAGTCAGATCGAATGACCACGGAGATGGCCGACATGCTTAAAGTCATCAATCGGTTGAACTTAGGTGTTTTCCTTTTTGAATTGGGCCCTTAAACCCGAAGGGAGGAAGTACTTCCCTTATGTGTGATGTGGAACCAGCAAAAATGAACTTGAACAGCTTTTAATCTTCCTTTTTAATGCTATACAAAGCTTGGTGTGTTTTTAAGATTAATGCGTTTTCTCCCTTACAGAAGAAGAACAAGAAATAAATCTAGTTTGTTATGTTTATGTACTAAGTATACTTTTTTTTCTAATTAGTTTTGCGATCATTTGAGCTTGGGCTATGATCCCTTGGTGCATAATTTTTGTTTATTTTCTATTTTCCATTTTGTATGCGACTTTATGTTTTATATTCTGAATTAATAAAGATGCGAGGACAATATTTTGTTGTCCCAGCTAGCTCACGGCCTAACTTTTTGGTTGATGTATTTGTTCACCTCGTGCTACTTTGTTTCATTTAACAATCCTGTTTGATCTTCTTGCTATCTCCTCCCTATGCTCTTCTACTTTCTTCATTTTTCAAATGATTTTCTTGTGGTGTTTTCTTGCTGTGTTTGATTGTCTATAGAGAGGGAAATTTGTGTGTTGTGTTGATCTGAATGTGGCACAAACTCAAATCAGTCGATTTCTAAATACACGATCCTCCAAAAATGGATATGGTTGGCATCTCGTGCAAGTAGCGCCATTTGAGGATGCTGGAAATATTTGTCACGAAAATATATAAATAGGAAACTACTGAAGAGTAATTACAGCTACTTTCCAATCCTAAGCACCTTCATTACACGGAATGCTTGCAACTGCACGCTCTCTAATCTCTACCTCTGCACAGCCCTGTGAGGGCAGACAAAAAGGGTTAAGAGGGAGATGGGGTGGTTGGCCGTACCTGCACGTCAAGTGGCGGTGATCGTTGAGCTAGGTCTCGTCCAGTGAACGGCCGCTACACACGCGACAGGACGGTGGAGGAGCAGTCGTATGCTCGCCTGGATCATGTTGGTGGTGGTGCTTGAGGCCAACAAGGTCTAGCTGCCACGGATGAGAGGACGAATAAGAGGAGAACGAAGGCCATCGCGAGGCCCCTTGGTCGCTCGGATCCCATTGGTGGCTGCGTCAGGACGGCTGGGAGACGTCAGATCCATGCTGCCTTGTCGGGGTAGCAGCAGACGATGAAGGCTTTCTGCTCCGGTGCTCCCCCCGGGCTGAACGCGAGTGGAAAAAACACAAGGACGGTCTAGATGCGTCCATGGCGGTTTGTAACGAGGGGCACGATGGTCATTTTAGGTGGGTGTAGAGCGCGTGTAGACCAGTCGTAGAGCCCTGTATGAGCCCGCGCTGGCCTGTGTATTATTGTACGCCGGGCGTGTACGTGTATAATACGCTGGCGGTTGCGTTTCCCCGCGGTCGTGCGCGTGCACGTGTGCGTGGATAGTTTCCAAAAAAAGCCCCTAGTATAAGAGGAGGGGAACGGGCACCGGCCGCATCCCCCACCCCATTTCCCCCAAATCGCCTCCCTCTCCCTCCCCTCTGCTCTACCTCATCGTCTCCCTCACCAGCCACCCCACCTGCTCGCTCACCACCGCCACCTCCCTCTCTTCTCCTGCTTGCTTCTGGCTCGGATGGAGCAAGGCCGTGGCGAAGCCGCCGTCGCGGACGGAGATCTGCAGAAGACGGGCGCCGAGACCGTGGCAGATGCCGTGCAGACCCTCGTTGGCGGTGCGGGTGTAGGAGGTGCTGCATCCCCACGCGCTGGATCGGTCGCTGCGGCAGCGGATCTGGATGAGAAAAAGGTGGCCGTGGCGGACTCAGCCGTGCCGGAACTTGGCGTGACGGCGTCGAGCGGCCCGTCTGATGGACCTGCGGAGGCCGGCGGCGAGCACGTGGACCTGTAGGTAATCCTGGCCAGTAGTCCCCTCCATTGCTAGTTACCCCCTTTAAGCAGTAGATTTAGGTGTTAGGGTTTTTTTGTTGTTGCAAGTTGCTGCATCCCCTTCTGATAGTTAGGGTTTTTAGATGTTTGATTTATTTATAGTGAAGGTTAAGTTTGGATTCTTTGATTGAATCATTCAGTAGATCAAGTAGTTAGGGTTTTTTTAATGAGATGTTAAGTTGGGGATTTTTTGTATTGGATTCAATCAAAGCCACTGATATGTTGTATCTGTGATTGAATCACATCCCGTAGATGTAGTAGTTAGGGTTTAGATGTTTAGTTAGAGTTTTTTTGTATTGGATCCATTTATAGCCTCTGATATGTAGAATGTGTGATTGAATCACATCCAGTAGATGTAGTAGTTAGGGTTTTTTAATTAGATGTTTAGTTGGGGATTTTTGTATTGGATTCAATTAGAGCCACTGATAAGTAGAATTTGTGATTGAATCACATCCAGTAGATGTGGTAGTTATGGTTTTTTAATTAGTTAATTAGTTAATTAGTTAAGGTTTATTTGTATTGGATTCATTTATAGACAGTTATATATAGAATCAGTGTTTGAATCATCCAGTAGATGTACTGGTTAGGGTTTTTTAATTAGATGTTTAGTTAGGGTTTTCTTGTATTGGATTCATTTATAGCCAGTTATATGTAGGATCTATGATTGAATCATGCAGTAGATGTAGTAGTTATGGTTTTTAAATTAGTTGATTAGTTAAGGTTTATTTGTATTATTCATTTATACAGTTATATAGATTCTGTGATTGAATGATGTAGTAGATGTGCTAGTTAGTGTTTGTTAAGTAGATGTTTAGTTAGGTTTCTTTTGTATTGGATTCATTTATAGGCATAGATAAAGGTAATTAAATGGTGTGACTGAATGATGCAGTAGAAGTAAGAGTTATGATATTTTAATTAGATGTATGAGTTAGTGTTATTTGTACTAGATTCATTTATATCCAATGATATATGTAAGTAAACTTTGTGATTCAGTGTTCCAGTGGATCTAGGAGTTAGTGTTTTTTAATTAGATGCTAGAGTTAGGGTATTTTAATTAGATGTAGGAGTTAGGCTTCACCATTTCACTTATTCTGACATATGAGTGCTCATTGAGAACTGCTCTGAACTAAATATTTATTAATATTTACAAATGAAATGAAAACCTGACATGTTTGTGAAGTTATATATAAAGGTCCTATTTGCATTGTCTGTCAAAAGCTGCTATTTCATTGGTTAATAAGAGAGGAATGATATCATTTATACCTTCATATGCATGTTCAAAAGCAAAATCTGAATTTGTATGTCCATATGAATGAACTTTTATGTTCATAACCCTATTGGTTAGTATCTATATAGCTTCATTTATAGTCTATGAATTAGTTGTTGAAATGTACATACCATGTGTAACATGTGCACCTTTTCAATATAGTTAGGAGCTTTCCATCATTATGCAAAATCAACTTGTTTGTAATGACATTATTTGAACTGCAATTCAATTCCTTGTAAATGACTTGCTTGGTTGACAATATAGCAGAAGGAGGATCTTGTTGGCAACAAGAGGAAGTGGGACGCAACTGGGTACTACCCTTATGACAGTGATGAAGATGAGCCGTACGAGGTAAGGCCTAGATGAAATGTTATTTGTGCATTGAGTTAGTGTTAGATGTTTATAGTATTTGAATGCATAATGTATTAATGTCAGTCATTAATGTGTGCAGTATCAATCTGGAGATGATGTGGTCGAGGGGAACGTCGAGTCCTTTGAAGAGAAGGAGGTGTTGAAGATCAGGGCCCAAGGATCTGCTATGTACTACAATTGGAGGACGGACAAGTACCGCTGCCCCTACTGCAGCAGGCCCAAGCCCAGGTCTGGGATGCTGGAGCATCTTATGGGACATTGTCGGGCTACATCCATCAGCAGTCATGAGTACAAGATCAGGGCTCAGCATTCTTCCCTCCACAAGGTCCTGAGAAACCCTAACATGTAGTTGCCCTAGACACTGGTTGTCGTATGATGGAGGAAGCCTCAGTTCTTTTGGTGAACTTTATGTGGTAGTCTGATGGTGGAAACTTTTAGTGGTAATGTAGTATGAACTTTATCTATGTGTAGTACTGTGATGTGTGGTCTAAACTTATCTAATATGCTAGTGGTCTGAACTTGGAGGTGTCTGCATCAGCAAGTGTGCTGTGTGGATGCTGCTATCTATGGTAGTAATATATATATTGCTATCTATATTTGTGTCCCTTAAATTTGCCATTATGGTTCCTTAGATGTATGATTTGCTTGAATTTACGTGCTGCATTGATCAGACATGCCGCATCAGTGTTGCTTCACTGATCAGGCATGCTGCAAACACTTCCCATGTTGTGGCCATGTGGAACATGCTGTGGCAATGGTGCAATAAATTCCCATATTGTGGCCATGTGCAACATGCTCTGCCCATAAGCAAATCGGACCAAATGTAAAACTTTGCGTTAAGCTAATTAATGTTTTTAGTGAACTAAGTGGAAATTGTTCATCAACACATGATATCTTTCCATAATTTGAGTAATCAAAAATAGCAAATACTCCACCATATGATCAAATATTCCAATAACTGAGCACATATTCCATCATTTCATCAAATAATAACAAAAAAGTAGTTAAAGATGGTGTGTGTGTGCAAAAAACAACATTTGAATAAAGATGTAATGATTATTTGTAATATGAAGGAGTTTTTTCATGAAATGCAAGTTGATTAATTATAATATGAAAGATCTCCTTTTGTACAATTTATAGTGGCTCCATGAAGCCGCATGTTTCGAACCGGCATTGGGAGGGCATAAAAAATTAAGTAAAAATCCAAAAATTGTGACCCAAATTTTCTTGTACATGGTGACCCACATGTGCCAAACATTGCTATGAAAGAAAATTTGGAAAAATAATATTTTACAATGCCCCCTTGAGGTATAGACCGATGTTTTGACCAGTCAGTCTAGATGGCATTATAAATTAATAAAAAAAAATCAAAAATAATATAAAACCTCGGAAACCTAGATTTGTTTGTGCAAGAGATCATGTGTGCCAAATTTGAGGTGATTTGGAGGTGGTCGAAAAAATCATCGCATTCCGGAGGGGCCATTTGGTCTTTTAACTTAAGCCAGTTTTTGAACAAATGTGATTTTTCCCACCACCTCAAAATCACCCAAATTTTCTTGCACATGGTGACCCACATGTGCCAAACATGCCTATGAAATAAAATTTGGAAAAAGAATATTTTTACAATGCCCCCCTGAGGTATAGACTGATTTTTTGACCAGTCAGTCTAGAGGGCATTATAAACTAATAAAAAATTCAAAAAATATAAAACCTTGGAAACTGTCGGTGGGAACGACACCTATGGGATCACAAGAATCCCTACTGTGGTTAGCGGGGCACGGGGTCGTGAGAAGAGCGGATCAAACAGATAGCACGCGGTTCGTTTATCCAGGTTCGGGCCGCGAGGATGCGTAAAACCCTACTCCTGCTTTGGTGGATTGTATATCTGTGTTCTTGAGCTAGCTATGGGGCGTGAGGAGCACCAAAAAGCCGAATCCTTCTCCTGGTCGCCCCGGGCCTCCTTTTATAGAAAAAGGGGTTGCCACAGTGGCACACATGAGGTGGAAAGGGTACAGTGATGCGAGGTTATCCCTCGCATTACATGACAAGGCGCATTTAATGCGTCTTGCTTAGGTGTCCTTGCTTTATCGGGGACGGGGGAGAGATCTGTCTCGTCCGTCGCCGCTCCTTCTTATGTCGACACACGCCCTGGCCAGCGATGCCTGAGATGCCACGTAGGTAGGCAGGCAGCTGAGGTGGCGCAGTGGTGGGTCTTCACGAAGATCTCATGCCGCCATGCAGGTGCCTGCCCAGCTGGTTGGGTCGGCAGCTGCATGCATGCGGTGGTGGAGGTTTAGTCGGCGTGGGCCTGATGGTGGCCCCGCGGGTGTCCTCGGGAAGGGCCTTGCCGGGGCCCCGGCAAGGGTCTTGCCGAGGTGCCTGCTGTCATCCCTGGCAAGGCGCTTGCCGGGGGCCTTGTGGTCTTCCTCGGCTGGGATCCCGCCAAGGGTTGTCGTCTCCTTAGTGCGTATCTGATCTTGAATGTCTTTACAAAGATCTGCATGCCTCCACGGGGATGTCTCCCGAATCCTTGCCCTTTGGGGGCAGGGGACTCAAGGGTGATTTGCTTCGTAGGCGCGGGATGAGTCGCCGCGGCTAGGGTCTTGCCGGGGCTGCTAGAACTGTCTCCCGGCAAGGATCTTGCCGGGGGAGTCCGCTTCGTCCCCCTTGCTCTTCGTGGTCTTGGCCTCGGCGTCGTTCTAGTTCTCTTGAGCTTCGGACTTACCCTGGCTCACCTCCCTTGCCTTGCTTGGTGTGGTGGTGCCCGTGGATCAGACTGCCCGTGCACAGTTATTGGGGTACAAAAAGTGTACCCCTCTTTTTGTACACCGACAGAAACCTAGTTTTGTTTGTGCAAGATATCATGTGTGCCAAAATTGAGGTGATTTGGAGATGGTCGAAAAAATGACCGCATTCCGGAGGGGCCATTTGGTCTTAACTTAAGCCAGTTTTTTAACAAATGTGATTTTCCCACCAGCTCCAAATCACCCAATCTTTCTTGCACATGGTGACCGACATGTGCCAATCATGCCTATGAAAGAAAATTTGGAAAAAGAAAATTTTACAATGCCCCCCCCTGAGGTATAGACCGATCTTTTGACCAGTCAGTCTAGAGGGCATTATAAATTAATAAAAAATTTAAAAACATATAAAACCTTGGAAACCTAGCTTTGTTTGTGCAAGAGATCATGTGTGCCAAAGTTGAGGTGATTTGGAGGTGGTCGAAAAAATGACCGCATTCCGGAGGGGCCATTTGTGGACTTAAGCTAGTTTTTGAACAAATGTGATTTTTCCCACCACCTCCAAATCACCCAAACTTTCTTGCACATGGTGACCCACTTGTGTCAATCATGCCTATGAAAGAAAATTTGGAAAAAGGAAATTTTACAATGCCCCCCTGAGGTATAGAACGATATTTTGACCAGTCAGTCTAGAGGGCATTATAAATTAATAAAAAAAAATTAAAAAATATAAAACCTTGGAAACCTAGCTTTGTTTGCGCAAGAGATCATGTGTGCCAAACTTGAGGTGATTTGGAGGTGGTCGAAAAATGACCGCATTTCGGAGGGGCCATTACTTAAGCCAGTTTTTGAACAAATGTGATTTTTCCCACCACCTCCAAATCACCAAAACTTTCTTGCACATGGTGACCCACATGTGCCAATCATGCCTATGAAAGGAAATTTGGAAAAAGAATATTTTACAATGCCCGCCTGAGGTATATGCCGATGTTTTGACCAGTCAGTCTAGAGGGTATTATAAATTAATAAAAAATTCAAAACAAATTATAAAACCTTGTAAACCTAGCTTTGTTTGTGCAAGAGATCATGTGTGCCAAAGTTGAGGTCATTTGGAGGTGGTCGAAAAAATGACCGCATTCCGGAGGGGCCATTTGGTCTTAACTTAAGCCAGTTTTTGAACAAATGTGATTTTTCCCACCACCTCCAAATCACCCAAAATTTCTTGCACATGGTGACCCACATGTGCCAATCATGACTATGAAAGAAAATTTGGAAAAGGGAAATTTTACAATGCCCCACTGAGGTATAGACCGATTTTTTGACCAGTCAGCCTAGAGGGCATTATAAATTAATAAAAATTTTAAAAAAAATATAAAACCTTGGAAACCTAGCTTTGTTTGTGCAAGATATCATGTGTGCAAAAGTTGAGGTCATTTGGAGGTGGTCGAAAAAATGACCGCATTTCGGAGGGGCCATTACTTAAGCTAGTTTTTGAACAAATGTGATTTTTCCCACCACCTCCAAATCACCCAAACTTTCTTGCACATGGTGACCCACATGTGCCAGTCATGCCTATGAAAGAAAATTTGAAAAAGGAAATTTCACAATGCCCCCTAGAACAGTGCCCCGACGTGACGCAACGTGCGTCTTGTGTCCGAATTCGTGCACACCTTGCCTGGGGGGGCACATTGGCCATGCTCACATGCTCCCAAAAAGTTGGGGTCATCTCATGCATGCCTCCACATGAACCATGTACAAGCCGGACCATTCGGGTCTGCCGGAGGGCAAGTTTGAAAGAGGTTTTCCTTGCCGGACCCACCAAATGACCCCAAACTTTTTGCACACCCTACCATGACCATGGCATGCATGTGGGAGGAGAATTCATACACCACGGCCTCATTTTTGTTGAAATCCCATTAATATCCATGTGTATTACATGTAAGTGAGCATGTGTAAAATTTATTAGATGACTTGAAGGACAAAACATTAACTTGTCATATATGCAAAAACATGTGTATTGAATGCAAGTGAGCATGTGTATAATTTAGTGTGTGTTTTGAAGATCAATACACATGGCAATATGCTAAAAAATGTGCCCACCTACCAGAGCAAGATAATTCATACTCCACGGCCTGCATACGACTAGGAACCCTGCCGTGCATGGCCAGGATGCAGGCCCGTGATGCAGAATATCTCTACTGCTAGTAAGCCCCACGGGGCAGAGGGGACGAGAGTTAGGCAATGTACTGCCTGCAATTGATAGGAGCTTGGGAGGGGAGTCGCAGCCGGGTATATTAACCGGTGTGGCGCTCTCTCGCTTGGCGAGGTGGGACTAAACTCCCACCACCCAACGATTGTGCGCTGCGATGTGCCCTGCGCGGCTCCACCTTGGGCCCAATTCGGGCGGCCTGGCCTAGGGTAGCCTTACCCGCGCGCTGATCTGTTTGATATTTTCTTTGTTTTTCACCTCTTAACTCCAAAATTTATTTTCTTGTTTATATTTCTAATATTTGAAATCAAATCTATTTTTTTCTATATTATTTCTAACAGTGTTTACTAAAATTTAAAAAATATGCCAAATTCTGTTGTGTTTTATTTCATTTGTTCGTTCTCTTTTGTATATTGATAATATTTACGAAATATAAACTAAAATGGTGTTTTTTATTTTAATTCTTCATTCTAATATTTATTATCTTTATTATTATTGAAATATTTTTAGTTTGTAAGATAAAATGTTCTGTTTTATTTCACTTCTTCATTCTAATATTTGTTCTCTTCTTTATATTTGAAATATTTTGAAAATGTAAGATAATATGTTATCTTTTATTTCACTTGTTCATTCTAATAGAACTTATCTTTTTTATATTTGAATTATTTTTTAAATGTAAGATAATATGCTGTCTTTTATTGCACTTATTCATTCAAATTTTCCTTCTGTTTTCTATATTCTCCTCTTTTCTTTATTCTGACAGTTATAAATTTAAATAATGTATGATATAATGTTGTCTTTTATTTCACTTTTCATGGTTCTCTTTCCTAATTATAAATTTTCTTTTCTGTTTCATATTTGAAATATTATTAAATCAAATATAGTTGGGACAATCGTATGTATGCCTCCACTTGCAGCATGTACCACAAACAGGTTTTTCTTCTCGGTCTCACCAATTGATACCAAACTTTTATGCACACCCGACGATGAGCATAGCAAGCATGCCTGGCAACTACCGTTCATTTCCGACACTATGAAATTTGTAGGCGTTTTGCGGTGATAAAACACTAGAACAGTGCCCTAACGTGACGCAACGTGCGTCTTGTGTCCGAATTCGTGCACACCTTGCCTGGGGGGCCACATTGGCCATGCTCACGTGCTTCCAAAAAGTTGGGGTCATCTCATGCATGCCTCCACATGAACCATGTACAAGCCGGACCATTCGGGTCTGCCGGAGGGCAAGTTTGAAAGAGGTTTTCCTTGCTGGATCCACCAAATGATCCCAAACTTTTTGCACACCCTACCATGACCATGGCATATATGTGGGAGGAGAATTCATACACCACGACCTTATATTTGTTGAAATCCCATTAATATCCATGTGTATTACATGTAAGTGAGCATGTGTAAAATTTATTAGATGACTTGAAGGTCAAAACATTAACTTGTCAAATATGCAAAAAATGTGTATTGGATGCAAGTGAGCATGTGTATAATTTAGTGTGTGTTTTGAAGATCAATACACATGGAAATATGCCAAAAAAATGTGCCCACCTACCAGAGCCGGATAATTCATACTCCACGCCCTGCATACGACTAGGAACCCTGCCGTGCATGGGCCAGGATGCAGGCCCGTGGTGCAGAATATCTCTGCTGCTAGTAGGCCCCACGGGGCAGAGGGGACAAGAGTTAGGCAATGTGCTGCCTGCAATTGATAGGAGCTTGGGAGGGGAGTCGCAGCCGGGTATATAAAACGGTGCGGTGCTCTCTCACTTGGCAAGGTGGGACTAAACTCCCACCACCCAACGGCTGTGCGCTGTGATGTGCCCTGCGCGGCTCCGCCTTGGGCCCAATTCGGGCGTGCTGGCCCAGGGCAGTCTTACCCGCGCGCTGATTTGTTTGGTATTTTCTTTGTTTTTTACTTCTTAACTCCAAAATTTATTTTCTTGTTTATATTTCTAATATTTAAAATCAAATCTATTTTTTCTATATTATTTCTAATAGTGTTTACTAAAATTTAAAAAATATGCCAAATTCTGTTGTGTTTTATTTTATTTGTTCGTTCTCTTTTGTATATTGATAATATTTATGAAATATAAACTAAAATGGTGTGTTTTATTTCAATTCTTCATTCTAATATTTCTTATCTTTATTATTATTGAAATATTTTTAGTTTGTAAGATAAAATGTTATCTTTTATTTCACTTCTTCATTCTAATATTTGTTCTCTTCTTTATATTTGAAATATTTCCAAAATGTAAGATAATATGTTATCTTCTATTGCACTTCTTCATTCTGATAGATCTTATCTTTTTTACATTTGAATTATTTTTTAAATGTAAGATAATATGTTGTCCTTCCTAATTATAAATTTTATTTTTTGTTTGATACTTGAAATATTATTAAATCAAATCTAGTTGGGACAATCGCATGCATGCCTCCACACGCACCATGTACTAGAAGCAGGTTTATCTTCTCGGTCTCACCAATTGAGACCAGACTGTATGCACACCCTAGGATGACCATGGCAAGCATGCATGGCCAGCATCGTTCATTTCCGTCACTCGGTGCATTTTCTAGGATTTTTCCGGCGACAAAACCCTACAACACTGCCCCCACGTGACGCAACGTGCGTTTTGTGTCCGAATTCGTGCACACCTTTCCTGGGGGACCACATTGGCCAAGCCCACATGGTCCCAAAAGTTGGGGTCATCTCATGCATGCTTCCACATGCACCATGTACAAGCAGGACCATTCGGGTCTGCCGGAGGGCAGGTCTGAAAGTGGTTTTCCTTGACCGTCCCACCAAATGATCCCAAACTTTATGCATACCCTAGGATGACCATGGCATGCATGCATGACAAGTATCGTTCATTTCCGACACTCGATGCATTTTCTAGGATTTTGCTGGCGACAAAACCGTACAACACTGCCCCCACGTGATGCAACGTGCATTTTGTGTCCGAATTCGTGCACACCTTGCCTGGGGGACCACATTGGCCGACCCCACATGGTCCCAAAAGTTGGGGTCATCTCATGCATGCTTCCACATGCACCATGTACAAGCAGGACCATTCGGGTCTGCCGGAGGGCAGGTCTGAAAGTGGTTTTCCTTGACGGTCCCACCAACTGATCCCAAACTTTATGCATACCCTAGGATGACCGTGGCATGCATGCATGACAAGTATCGTTCATTTCCGACACTCGATGCATTTTCTAGGGTTTCTCCGGCGACAGAACCCTACAACACTTCGCCCACGTGACGCAACGTGCGTTTTGTGTCCGAATTTGTGCACACCTTCCCTGGGGGACCACATTGGCCATGCCCACATGGTCCCAAAAGTTGGGGTCATCTCATGCATTCCTCCACATGCACCATGTACAAGCAGGACCATTCGGGTCTGCCGGAGGGCGGGTCTGAAAGTGGTTTTCCTTGCCGGTCAGACCAATTAGGATGTCATAAATAGGACATCATTTAATCGTACATATTAGAAATGAAATTGAAAACAATGAGAAGAAGTGATCTGGAATTATGAAACATGAACAAAAAATAGGAATAAGAAGGAGAAAACATAAAATAACAGGAAAACCAAATTAAAAGGGAAAGAGGAACAATACATTTGAATGTATAATATTGTAGAAATGATAGACATACTATAAATATTGTCGAACATATACAAGTATACAATAACTAATAGGTGTCACAACGAGTTTTTTTAGGGAAGAACCAATGATATTTATTTTGAGGGAAGAAACAATGCAGGTAGGTGGGCCGACCCAGACCATAAATAACTGTCGGATCCATATTGTTAGGGCCCAGAACGCTGCGCTTTCCATGCACGTTGATCACACGCACCACTAGTGCAGAACCGGGCAATAGCACCGGTTCGTAAGGCCCTTTAGTGCCAGTTCGGTAACCGGCACTAAAGTGTGGGCACTAAAGCCCCCCCCCTTTAGTACCGGTTCAGCACGAACCGGTGCTAAAGAGCAACCACGTGGCACGAGCCAGCTCCGGGTGCAGGGAGCCATTTAGACACCAACCGGTATTAAAAGGTTGGGGGGGGGGGTTTGGGTTTACGATTTCCTTTTCATTTAATTTTGTGTTTTCCATTTAATTCTTTTTCGTTTGCTGGTATTTTACGATACTACATATTGTACACGTTATGCATATATATAAATAGAATTTCTAGTAGAGCCGATCATATATATATATATATATATATATATCATCGAATGTCTCACAACCACCATTAATTAATTCACACATATATACACACACATGTATATATATATACACACATGTATATATATATACAATTAGCTAGCTATATACAATTTCTCCTAATTGGTGCCCTCGGAGCCAGTGGCATTAGCCTAATTGGTGCCTTCGGAGCACGATGACAATTGGAAGTGGTGCATGGGGGCGGTAGCGGGTAATAGTATTCTCTTTTGGGATCTATGACCTGGTCGAGCAAAAATCCCGCTATTTCCTCTTGAATTGCTTCTATGCGCTCCTCTGCTAGGAGCTGCTCCAGCACCTCTTTGAACTGTTAAGAAGGAGATCAATATGCATGTGTATTAGTTGTGTGACTAGATATTGATAATGGTGTAAAAATTGTAAATAGTATTTTGACAAACGTACCCACTCCTGTCTTTGAGATCTTCTCCTTTCAGACGCCATCATGCGAATGTTCTCGCAAACGTAGTATGCACACAGATTATTCACCGGCGCCTGCTTCAGGGCCTTTACGAGAATGGAATTTGATCAGATAATAATTAATCAAGCATGATAATTGAAGAGATGGCAGCTAGCTAGCTAGTAATACTTAATTACTTACCTTGGGTCGATACCATTTCAGCTTTGGTTTCCATTGGCCTGGAGTGACACTGATGAACTTTGCCCAAGCCATGCCTGCCGACAAACAAAATGAATAAAGGGGTTATTAAATAGTTCATATCAGGAAATGACGAACTAAATAGGCCGAGATATAGTTAATAATGATTGAAATTACCTGTTGACTATCCCAAACAAGATGGTGTAGTCACTTGCTTTTTTAAGTAGTGAGTCCAGTATTTCAACTTCCTTCATCAACTTTAATGATTAACAAGATCCAGTGAAATCTGCATGCACACACGTTTGCATGTTTTAATTAAGAAGGCATATGTAAGCAAAAACATGTAGCTAGCTAGTAGGCAAAAACAGAATTTATAGTACAAGACAGTGTGACTCACTCGAAGTTGTAAGGAAGTAGTATATCTTCATTCGTATTGATGCGCTTGAAGAACTCTAGCATGCTTTCCTCTACACTTTTTTCATAATATGGATCTAATTTCCATGTGTATTCATTAATGGCATTTTGGTCAATGAACCCAATGCCATAGCGTCCACCTTTTTTCATTTCATAAATCTTCATCCTGGATAATACCACAGAAAAGAATATAGTGAGGATAATTACAGGTAATGATTGATCAAAATGATCACTACAGCTAGCTTGAGACTTAAATTACAGAAAGAAATCACTTACAGACAATAGCAACTGACGATAGATTTGTTGAGTGCGTCTTGATTGTATAACTGAAATAGTTCTGAATACTCAACGGACACAGCTTTCTCATGGTAGTAATGATCCTTCTTGACATTCACCATGAGGGACTCTCGATTGGAAATCTTGGTAATGTCCATGTACCATTGATGCAATTCATACATTCTCGTTGGGAGCTTCTTGACCTCGTCTGGCTCGACCAATGGTTGGCCCCGGACATATTTCTGTTTTATTTCCTCCTCTCTAAGCTGAGACATGGGCTCGATGTAGAGGAGTTGTCCAACAGTGATCATGAGCCTTTCAACCTGCTCAATATGCTCCTCGGTTATTACCACATCGCCCAGCCCGGGAACGTTAACGGTTTGCCCACAATAATATTGGCGCGTGTACTCTCATGTGTTGTTGGCACAGCAAGCGGGGGGATTGATTGCGCCACCTGTTCTCCCAGCTGGGGAACGGTTTTACCGCTCCTTTTGCCAGCTGATTTGCTCGAGCTCGAGCTCGCCTCTTTCTGTAGACGTGCTCGATTTAACTTCCTGAGGTGGCGCTCATAGTCTGTGTCAACAGGCTTGGGAGCTAGTGGTCTAGCGATACGAATGAAGTGGTCAATCTTTTCCTCAGGCACTTTCTCCCTTGGCGGCGGTGGCGGTTTTGGTGCAAAATGGGTTTCCACCTCGGCCTTCGATATGGCTACGTTTTCCTCCTCAGACTTGTGGTAAGGCCTCTGCGGAAGAGGCGCGAGGCTGCTTGGACCATATTGAAATCACTTGCCTCCGCCTGTACCTCCAGTACTACCTCGACTTGTACCGCTACACACCATAGCTCAGGTGGCTCTCTTTCGTGATTGCTGAGGCGGCGAAGACGGCTGACGTGGCTGAGTTGGAGGAGGAGGAGTGGCCTGAAGCTGTGCCGGACTTGGAGGAGGAGTGGCCTGACACTTTGCCGGACTTGGAGGAGGAGGAGTGGCCTGAAGCTATGCTGGACTTGGAGGAGGAGTGGCCTGACGCGTTGGTGGACTTAGAGGAGCGGGAGTCTGCTGACTCGGTGGCGGACTTCGACGAGGAGTCGGATGACGCGGTGTCGGTGGCCTTCGAAAGATGATGCAATCCTTTCTCCATAGGATGATATGATGGTTGGCCTCTCCCAGTGTGTGCTCCTCGTCACCTCCAGGAATGTCAAGCTCTAGCCCCGAATATTAGTCCACCACCTCATCAACCAAGACACGAGCATAGCCCGCTGGAATCGGGTTGCAATGGAAGGTTGCCTCGGGGGGATTTGTAAAAGCAATGGCGTCTGCCACCTTCATGGATATGTTCTTCATTTTGAAGTGTAGCTCACAGTTAGTGTTCTCCATGATGTCATCCACTTGGTAGCTATCCAGCAATGCGTCGCCCGGGGCGGAACCCACGCTGCTTCTCGGCATGGATGTGACGGTGCTATCCAATAATGCTGGATCATCCGCTAGTTGCTGCAGCTGTTGAGACCCCCTTTGCTGGCTAAGCGAGTCGATCTGCTCCTGCTGCCGCTGGAATTTGACTGCCAAGTCCACGTGCGCTGATTCTAGGCCTTGAATGCGTTCATAGTATAGCTTCCTCTGCTCCTCCATCTTCCTCTTCTTCTCCTCCGCAATCTTCTTTCTCACACGGGTTCTGTAGTTGGCGTTCCAGTCCGAAAACCCCTCATACCACAGAATAACGCCCTTGCCTCATGTTCTTCCCGGGTGTTCAGGATTTCCCAGGGCACTCGCAAGCTCGTCGTTCTCTCTGTTGGGCTCGAACACCCCCGATCGAGCCTCTTCTATTGCAACAAGTAGCTTATCTTCGGCTCCGTCCAGACATGCCTTCTTCGAAACTTTGCCTGTCTTCGGGTCCAACTCCCCCCATGCACATAGAACCTAGTCTTGCACCTGGGGGGCCAGCTCAATGTTTCTGGAGTGACACCTGCATCCTCCATCTCTTTCTTAGACTTATCCCACTTAGGCATTCCCACCGCGTAGCCACCTGGCCCCAGCTTATGGAACTTATCCTTTTTTGCGGCATTGGCCTTGTTTATTCTCGACCGTTCCTTAGATAATTCTGATTCCTTGAATTTCACGAAATCGTCCCAATGAGCACTTTGCTTCTCTAGTGTTCCCTTGAATACTGGAGTCTTCTTTCCTCCCTTGACGTACTGGTCCCATACACGATTCTTGTGGTTGTTGAATGCAACCGCCATCTTCCTAAGAGCAGCGTCCTTGACTTTCTCCACATCTGCATCCATGAAATGATCTGGCAGGGTGAAATGTTCCATGAGCGTTTCCCAAAGCAGAAGTTTTTGTCTGTCGTCGACAATAGTAAGATCTGGACGTGGCTTTGCTGGCTCTCTCCATTCTTGAAGGGAGATCGGGAGTTGGTCCTTGACAAGAACTCCGCACTGGCGAATGAACTTGTCCGCAATCTTCTTAGGCGCTAATGGTTCACCATTACGTTTGATGGCCTCGATATTGTACTTTACGCCCTCCTTCAACTTTTTGTTCGGGCCTCGTACTGTCCTGCTGCCTGAAGATTTGCTCGATCCGGATGGCTGAAAGAAGAAAGATCGATTCGCTAATATATATCTTCAAGTCATTTAAAACATGTGATGATCACCAGATGCCTGCTTATATAAATATACCTCGCCGATCTTTGTTGTTTCAAGCTCAACATTTTCTTCGTCATGTTCATAGTTCATGACTTCATCAATTCGGTCGTCGCGATCGAATATCATATCACCCTCCCCGGTGTTGTTTAGATATTCGGAGCCGTCATAATCTTCTTCATTCTGATCATCATCTGGCCCGCGAGGATTGCGTATGATATTGAACGGGGCCTCTTCTCGCTCTCTGCCAGTATTGTCCGCCATAGGTTTTATTTAACTAATCCAAAAGAAATATATTCAAATTACAATACATGGATGCAATCAATTAATAAGGAAAAACTGAATCAATCATAGTACATAATAAGCATCATCGAATATAATCTCAAATACGTTGTCTCGAATAATAGATATAATCTCGAATACATCGTCTCGAATAATATATATAATCTCGAATAAATCATCTTGAATATTATATATCGAATACATCACTAGCTAGCTAGCTAGCTAATAAAGATCGAATACTAGAGAGTAATCTAGGCGGTGGACAACCAAAGTGAAGGAACCATCACTGGATCATAGCTCGGGTGATCTCCCCAAAGAACCTGCCAGGTATTGGAGAACCCGACGTCCATAGTAGCCATGTAGCGATGGACGTGCTCGTCCTCCTCCCTATCCCGGCTCCCTCTGCACCGAACGTGGCCCACGCGAACGCCACCAAAGGAGATCAGGGTCGACAACGGGACCCGGGGCCGGGTTCCTCACCAAGCGCCGCGCCCCTGAAGGTAGCACCTCCCAGTGCCAGCCCGACGGAGCCCAGTCCCGGACATGGGTCTTCTGAAGCAGGACGTCGTCGCGAACTGGTCGACGGTGAGGATGCGGGCCGGGCATCGTCGACAACAAATACTATATGCCGCAAAAGTAAAGTAACATTTTTAAATGATGGATTGTGATTTCATATATGCAAATTCTAAATTTTGTAACTAAAACTAACATTTCTAATATTTCTATAACTAAAACTAACATTTCTAATATTTCTATAACTAAAAAACATTTCTATATAACTAACATTTCTATATAACTAAAATTTCTAATATTTCTATATAACTAACATTTCTAATATTTCTATAAGTAAAAAAATTTCTATATAACTAACATTTCTAATATTTCTATAACACAGTGTGTGTGTGTGCGGCCGGGGCAGGAGCTCACCGGCGAGGCGCGACAACGGCGACGGAGACGGGCGGTGACGACGGGGATGGGGACGGGGCGGCGACGACGGGGACGGGGACGGGCCGGGCGGGGACGACGGGAGGACGGGGCACGGCGCAGCGACGGGGACAACAGGAACGGGGACGGCGACGAGGGGCGGCGGCGACGGGGCAGAGGAGAAAGAAACAGAGGGAGATATGAGAAACTGACAAATTTTTTGAAGTGTTTTCTTATATAGAACAACCTTTAGTACCGGTTGAAGCCACCAACCGGTACTAAAGGTCTGTTTTGGCCAGGCCAAGCGGCGGGAACGTCACCCCTTTAGTACCGGGTGGTGGCTCCAACCGGTACTAAAGACCCCCCCCCCCTTTAGTACCGGTTTGAGCCACCACCCGGTACTAAATGGGGTGCGCTGGCGCAGGTGCGGTGTGTCATGTTTAGTCCCACCTCACTAGCCGAGGGGCGTCCGCACTAGTTTATATGCCCCAGTGCGGTAGCTCTCTCGAGCTCCTCTCCAAAGCAGGCCTACTGGGCCTAAATGTTCTGTGTTGCCCTGTGGGCCTACTGGGTCTTTGCGGGCCTGCATCCTGGCCCAACAATAGGTTGGGTTTCTAGTCGTATGTGATATGTCTCCAACGTATCTATAATTTTTGATTGCTCCATGCTATATTATCTACTGTTTTGTACATTATTGGGCTTTATTATCCACTTTTATATTATTTTTGGGACTAACCTATTAACCGGAGGCCCAGCCCAGAATTGCTGTTTTTGCCTGTTTTAGGGTTTCAAAGAAAAGGAATATCAAACGGAGTCCAAACGGAATGAAACCTTTGGAAACGTGATTTTCTCATCAGATAAGATCCAGGAGACTTGGACCCTCCGTCAATAAAGCCACAAGGCGATCACGAGGGTGGAGGGTGCCCTCCCCTAGGGTGCGCCCCCCTACCTCGTGGGCCACCTGTTGCTCCACCGACGTACTTCTTCCTCCTATATATATCCACGTACCCCCAAACAATCAGATACGGAGCCAAAAACCAAATTCCACCGCTGCAACTTTCTGTATCCACGTGATCCCATCTTGGGGCCTATTCCGGAGCTCCGCCGAAGGGGGCATCGATCACGGAGGGCTTCTACATCATCATCCAAGCCCCTCCGATGAAGTGTGAGTAGTTTACTTCAGACCTACGGGTCCATAGTTAGTAGCTAGATGGCTTCTTCTCTCTTTTTGGATCTCAATACAACGTTCTCCCCCTCTTATGTGGAGATCTATTCGATGTAATCTTCTTTTTGCAGTGTGTTTGTTGAGACCGATGAATTGTGGGTTTATGATCAAGTCTATCTATGAATAATATTTGAATCTTCTCTGAATTCTTTTATGTATGATTGGTTATCTTTGCAAGTCTCTTCAAATTATCAGTTTGGTTTGGCCTACTAGATTGGTTTTTCTTGCCATGGGAGAAGTGCTTAGCTTTGGGTTCGATCTTGCGGTGTCCTTTCCCAGTGACAGAAGGGGCAGCAAGGCACGTATTGTATTGTTGCCATCGAGGATAATAAGATGGGTTTTTTATCATATTGCATGAAACTATCCCTCTACATCATGTCATCTTGCTTAAGGCGTTACTCTGTTTTTAACTTAATACTCTAGATGCATGCTGTATAGCGGTCGATGAGTGGAGTAATAGTAGTAGATGCAGGCAGGAGTCGGTCTACTTGTCTCAGACATGATTCCTATATACATGATCATACCTAGATATTCTCATAACTATGCTCAATTCTGTCAATTGCTCAACAGTAATGAGTTCATTACAGTATCTTGAAGTGGTCTTTTGTTTTCTTTCGCTAACGGAGCTCACTAGATTTTCTACCTTAAGTTTTGTGTTGTGAAGTTTTCAAGTTTTGGGTAAAGATTTGATGGATTATGGAACAAGGAGTGGCCAGAGCCTAAGCTTGGGGATTCCCATGGCACCCCCAACATAATCTAAGGACACCTAAAAGCCAAAGCTTGGGGATGCCCCGGAAGGCATCCCCTCTTTCGTCTACTTCTATCGGTAACTTTACTTGGAGCTATATTTTTATTCACCACATGATATGTGTTTTGCTTGGAGCGTCTTTTATGATTTGAGTCTTTGCTTGTTAGTCTACCACAATCATCCTTGCTGTACACACCTTTTGAGAGATCCATACATGATTTGGAATTTGATAGAATACTCTATGTGCTTCACTTATATCTTTTGAGCTTTATAGTTTTGCTCTAGTGCTTCACTTTTATCTTTTAGAGCACGGTGGTGGATTTGTTTTATAGAAACCATTGATCTATCATGATTCACTTAGATTATTTTGAGAGTCTTAATATCATGGTAATTTGCTTAAATTCCTAATATGCTTGGTATGCAAGATTAATAATAAAACTTTCTTATGAGTGTGTTGAATACTAAGAAAAGTTTGATGCTTGATGATTGTTTTGAGATATGGAGGTAATAATATCAAAGTCATGCTAGTTGAGTAGTTGTGAAATTGAGAAATACTTTTGTTGAAGTTTGCAAGTCCCGTAGCATGCATGTATGGTAAATGTTATGCAACAAATTTGAAACATGAGGTTTTATTTGATTGTCTTCCTTACGAGCGATGGTCTTTTCCTACCAATCTATCCCCCTAGGAGCATGCGCGTAGTACCGAGGTTTTTGATGACTTGTAGATTTTTGCAATAAGTATGTGAGTTCTTTATGACTAATGTTGAGTCCATGTATTATACGCACTATCACCCTTCCACCATTGCTAGCCTCTCTAATACGGCGCACTTTTCACCGGTATCATACACCCACCAAATACCTTCCTCAAAACAGCCACCATACCTACCTATCATGGCATTTCCATAGCCATTCCGAGATATATTGCCATGCAACTTTCCAACGTTCCATTCATTATGACACGCTCTATCATTGTCATATTGCTAGCATGATCATGTAGTTGACATCGTATTTGTGGCAAAGCCACCGTTCATAATTCTTTCATACATGTCACTCTTGATTCATTGCATATCTCGGTACACCGCCGGAGGCATTCGTATAGAGTCATATTTTGTTCTAAGTATTGAGTTGTAATTGTTGAGTTGTAAGAAAAATAAAAAGTATGATGATCATCATTTTTAGAGCATTGTCCCAAGTGAGGAAAGGATGATGGATACTATGATTCCCCCACAAGTCGGGATGAGACTCCGGACGAAAAATAGAAAAAAATAAAAGAAAAAGAGGCCATAAAAAAAGGCCCAAAAAATGAGAGAAAAAGAGAGAAGGGACAATGTTACTATCCTTTTACCACACTTGTGCTTCAAAGTAGCACCATGATCTTCATGATAGAGAGTCTCTCATTTTGTCACTTTCATATACTAGTGGGAATTTTTCATTATAGAACTTGGCTTGTATATTCCAATGATGGGCTCATCAAAATGCCCTAGGTCTTTGTGAGCAAGCGAGTTGGATGCACACCCACTTAGTTTCTTTTGTTGAGCTTTCATATACTTATAGCTCTAGTGCATCCGTTGCATGGCAATCCCTACTCACTCACATTGATATCTATTGATGGGTATCTCCATAGCCCGTTGATACGCCTAGTTGATGTGAGACTATCTTCCCCTCTTTTTCTCTTATCCACAACCACCATTCTATTCCACATATAGTGCTATATCCAAGGCTCACGCTCATGTATTGCGTGAAGATCGAAAAAGTTTTGAAAATGTCAAGAGTATGAAACAATTGCTTGGCTTGTCATCGGGGTTGTGCATGATTTAAATACTTTGTGTAGTGAAGATAGAGCATAGCCAGACTATATGATTTTGTAGGGATAGATTTCTCTGGCCATGTTATTTTGAGAAGACATAATTGCTTTGTTAGTATGCTTGAAGTATTATTATTTTTATGTCAACATGAATTTTTATCTTGAATCTATTGAATTTGAATATTCATACCACAATTAAGAAGATTTACATTGAAATTATGCCAAGTAGCACTCCGCATCAAAAATTCTGTTTTTATCATTTACCTACTAGAGGAAAAGCAGGAATTAAGCTTGGGGATGCTTGATACGTCTCCAACGTATCTATAATTGTTTATTGCTCCATGCTATATTATCTACTATTTTGGACATTATTGGGCTTTATTATCCACTTTTATATTATTTTTGGGACTAACCTATTAACTGGAGGCCCAGCCCAGAATTGCTGTTTTTTGCCTGTTTTAGGGTTTCAAAGAAAAGGAATATCAAACGGAGTCCAAACGGAGTCCAAATGGAATGAAACCTTGGGAAACGTGATTTTCTCATCAGATAAGATCCGGGAGACTTGGACCCTCCGTCAAGAAAGCCATGAGGCAGTCACGAGGGTGGAAGGCGCCCCCCTAGGGCGCGCCCCCTACCTCGTGGGCCCCCTGTTGCTCCACCAACGTACTTCATCCTCCTATATATATCCACGTACCCCCAAACGATCATATATGGAGCCAAAAACCTAATTCCACCGCCGCAACTTTCTGTATCCACGAGATCCCATCTTGGGGCCTGTTTCGGAGCTCCGCCGGAGGGGCATCGATCACGGAGGGCTTCTACATCATCATCTAAGCCCCTCCGATGAAGTGTGAGTAGTTAACTTCAGACCTACGGGTCCATAGTTAGTAGCTAGATGGCTTCTTCTCTCTTTTTGGATCTCAATACAATGTTCCCCCCCTCTCTCGTGGAGATCTATTCGATGTAATCTTCTTTTTGCGGTATGCTTGTTGAGAACGATGAATTGTGGGTTTATGATCAAGTCTATCTATTAATAATATCTGAATCTTCTCTGAATTCTTTTATGTATGATTTGTTATCTTTGCAAGTCTCTTCGAATTATCAGTTTGGTTTGGCCTACTAGATTGGTTTTTCTTGCCATGGCAGAAGTGCTTAGCTTTGGGTTCGATCTTGCGGTGTCCTTTCCCAGTGACAGAAGGGGCAGCAAGGCACGTGTTGTATTGTTGCTATCGAGGATAACAAGATGGGGTTTTTATCATATTGCATGAAACTATCCCTCTACATCATGTCATCTTGCTTAAGGCGTTACTCTGTTTTTTAACTTAATACTCTAGATGCATGCTCGATAGCGGTCGATGAGTGGAATAATAGTAGTAGATGCAGGCAGGTGTCGGTCTACTTCTCTCGGACGTGATTCCTATATACATGATCATACCTAGATATTCTCATAACTATGCTCAATTCTGTCAATTGCTCAACAGTAATTTGTTCACCCACCGTAGAATACTTATGCTCTTGAGAGAAGCCACTAGTGAAAACTATGGCCCCCGGGTCTCTTTCTCATCATATTAATCTCCATCACTTTATTATTGCTTTGCTTTTACTTTTTACTTTTCATCTCTATACCAAAATACCAAAAATATTATTTATCATCTCTATCAGATCTCACTTTCGTAAGTGATCGTGAAGGGATTGACAACCCCTAATCGTGTTGGTTGCGTTGAGCTATTGTTTTTGTGTAGGTATGAGGGACTCGCGCGTAGCCTCCTACTGGATTGATACCTTGGTTCTCAAAAATTGAGGGAAATACTTACGCTACCTTGCTGCATCATCCTCTCCTCTTCGGGGAAATCCAACGCAGAGCTCAAGAGGTAGCAGTATGCAGGCCGCTGTGGCGCAATAGGTGGGCTTTCTTATTTTCTTATTTTTTTGCTTTATTTATTTTTGTTTTATTTATTTTTGTTTTATTTATTTTTGAGTTGTTTTTTGCTGTATTTAGAGTTTCTTTGTGCCGGTAGTTTACAAAAAATTACAAACTTTCTGTTAGTGCCGGTAGTTTAGAAATTTGAATAGTTTAAATTTTGAACTATTTGAAATTTGTGTGGATCACTAGTTTGTGAATAACTTAACTTTGAAAATAGATTTTTCAGTGATTATTTTTCCTTATGTTTAATATTAGTGTGTTTTATCATTATATTCAATTTGGTAATGCTAAGGTTATTTAAAAAATGAAATGCCTTTGTAACAGATGAATTTTCGTCTGAAACCCTGATACTTCGAAAGTGATTGTCCATTTTGTACATGAAGTGCATCCAGTTTTTGCGGTAACCCTCTCTTTTGTTTTGCACATGCTATGTGGGTGAAATTATGATACCATGCCAACTTTCAACCTTTTCTGAGTTCATTTGAAATGCTTTTCAATTTCAGGGTCATTTAGGTGAAAAAAATCAATAAATGCATGAAAGAATTTGTTTGCACATAAAATTTCTTCGCGTTTAAAATGCCAAAACACATAACTACCCTAACTATTACAGAGATTCCCTCCTGGGTGTGAAACACAGAAGAAAGTGATGATAGTGAAGCCGATCACATCCCAGATCTTTGGGTGTGAAACTTTTTCTTCGCGTGTGTCCCTTTGCGCCGTAGCTATGGAAAATCTTCATCATTTAACTGGATGCTCGGGTCAATATTCACTGTGAACAGAGCAATTTCATCAAACTTTTCATAATCTTCTGACATGTCTGTCTTGTCATCCACTCCCACGATGTCATCCACTCTCTCGACATCACCAGGGTCATCGCGGCTGATCTTATAGCGCAATGCACCGCATACCGGGCAAGCGTTCAAATCCTCGTACTCACCGCGGTAGAGGATGCAATCATTAGGGCATGCATGTATCTTCTGCACCTCTAACCCTAGAGGGCAGACAACCTTCTTTGCTTCGTACGTACTCTCGGGCAATTCGTTGTCCTTTGGAAGCATATTCTTTATCATTAGCAGCAACTTTCCAAATCCCTTGTCAGATACACCATTCTCTCCCTTTCATTGCAGCAATTCCAGTGTGGTGCCCAACTTTTTCTTGCCACCTACGCAATTCGGGTACAACAATTTTTTGTGATCCTCTAACATGCGCTGCAACTTCTTCTTCTCCAAATCACTTGCGCAGTTTCTCTTTGCATCGGTAATGGCTCGACCTAGATCATCAACGAGCTCATCCGATGCCTCTTCTTCAGCTTCTTCCCGCATTGCTGGCTCAGCTTCTTCCCGCATTACTGGCTCAGCTTCTTCCCTCATTGTTGTATCATCGTATTCAGGGAACCCATGGCCAGGATACATGTCGTCGTCCTCTTCTTCTTCATTGTCTTCCATCATAACCCCTCTTTCTCCGTGCTTGGTCCAAACATTATAGTGGGGCATGAAACCGGACTCAAACAGGTGGACGTGAATGGTTCTTGGCATAGAGTAATTGTGACCATTCTTACAGCCAGCACATGGACAAGGCATAAAACCATCCGCCCACTTGTTTGCCTCAGCCGCAAGCAGAAAAGTATGCACACCATTAATGAACTCGGGAGAGCATCGGTCATCGTACATCCATTGCCGTCTCATCTTCAATACACAGCACCGAAAACACCAAATTAACACAATACATAAAGTTCATACAACACTTAAATGCAACAAACAAATAACTCTCTAGCTAAAGAATTTAAATGCAACAACAAATGCAATCATGATCGCAACTAAGGTAACAATTGATCCAACATCATAATGATACCAAGCCTCACTATGAATGGCATATTTTCTAATCTTTCTAATCTTCAAGCGCATTTTCTCCATCTTAATCTTGTGATCATCGACGACATCGGCAACATGCAACTCCAATTCCATCTTCTCCCCCTCAATTCTTTTCAATTTTCCCTTCAAATCCTCGTTTTCTCTTTCAACTAAATTTAACCTCTCGCAATAGGGTCGGTTGGAATTTCCGGTTTAACTACCTCCTACATACAAATATCTATGTCAACTTGATGGGCATAATTTGTCATAAACACGAAATGCAACAAATATTTTTAAAAGAGAATATACCACATCCGAATCATAACCCGAACGAGGGCCGACGGGGGCGGATATCAAAACCATGGCACTATGTATAACAAACAACGTATGGGTAAGATAATTATACAAGTAACTATATATCCAAATCACACAAACATCAATTTTTTAATATAAAACATTCATGAACAAGAGGCTCACTACAAGGTGGTGCCGGTGACGGGACGTTGCGGGCAATCGACGGTGGTTACGACAGAGATTTAGAAGGCACTAAGTAAACCACACCTACATATGCAAACTAAGTGTTATTTTTTTTACCTCAAATTGCATATAAATCAAATACTAGCACATATATATAATTCCTCCCAAATTACTAAACTCAAAAATCAATCACTATATAAAGCATTGCATGAGCTAATCTAGCAATGAGAGATGAAAGGACAAAGTTGCTAACCTTTGTGATCATTTGAATGGATGGGGGCCTTCAAATCTTGACAAATTTTGGGAAAATGTGTGATGAGCTTGAGAGGAAGAGGGAAAGAACAGAGAGGAGAGGGGAAAGGGGAAGAACAGAGCGAGCTCGGGTGGACGAAGGGTGTATGTAGGACGACCTTTAGTACCGGTTCGTGATACGACCCGGTACTAAAGGTGCTGGAGGGGCCCCGAACTGACAACATCCTGCCACCACTCACTTTAGTACCGGTTCGTGGCATGAACCGGTGCTAAAGGTTCCCCACGAACTGGTACTAATGATGTCCGCCCGCCTAGCCGTTGGGACCTGCACTAATGAACACATTAGTGCCAGCTCAAATTCAAACCGACACTAATGTGCTTCACATTTGACCATTTTTCTACTAGTGCACGTCGATCACGGGAGTAGTTGTCGTTCTGTTACACAATTCTGGGATCGTGCTAATCCATATGTTCCTAATCCCTATGATTGAGGAGCACATTCAGCATCGCTTCAACGGAGGAAATTATAGATCGCAAGATTGGCCACAGGGAAGTTACGACGACCTAGGAGTCGACCTCGTATATAATCTCCTCCTCCTCGCACATGTCGTCGACTAGATCGCCTCCTGCCGGCGAGTCGTTGATAGCTCCGTCCGCCGCATCCCACACGCCACAAAAACCCCGAGAAGATCAAGGTCGTCCACACGTGCAGGCCGACCTCGACGAACTACGTTGACAACACATCGCCGACTTCTTTCATCGTCGTCGACCGATCAAGTAAATTGTCCTCCTTACCTCGCGCCTTCATAGCAAGCTACTTCCTCCATCTTGTTGCTTTGATGGACTTAGGTTTAGCACCTATCTTCAACTAGTATCAACTCGACTAGATGCGTTTTGACCAGATGGCGTAGATGAAAACAATCTTTGGTTATTTCATAGCATGGTAGAATAAGATGTTGTTTCTCAAGAAGCATGATGCAATAGATTTTTTGTCACATGATCCAATTATATTTTTGTCACACGATCCAATTATATTGTTGTGCACATAGAAAATTAAAGAGTTATTAGCATTAGATGTTGATGAACCTCAAATAGGTACCATTGCTATAGACTCTAGTTATTTACAGCTGATCAATTTGTCACCCTGTTAATAAGAACTTGATCAGATGCAAGTAAATTCAATTACCAATTGTAGTTATTTTTTTATTGCTTCATGTCAGCACACACTTGCCTGCATGTTGGAGTATACATGGTGCTAGTTTTGTATTTGCATTAGTGTTATTTTTGCATTAGTGTTAGCTACTGCCAGAAAGTTTTATATTTTTGCATGTCTATTGTTATTTTTGCTTTAGTGTTCACTAATGTCACGAAGTTATATATTTTCTTTCAACAGGATGGACGAGCTAAATGGAGAAATAGTATGCGCCGTTGAGAAATGGTGCAAGCTTGTTGCAGCTCTACCGAGCGGTCAACGCACTAGAGTGGCTGATACAACATTGCACAGCATGCTGCAGATACCATCTATTAAGATGCGTACCCTATTGATTAGGTATATGATTGAGAATTTTTAGGCCAGCATGGCCGGATTCATTATACAAGAGCAGGTTGGGGAGGTGACTCTCGATGCGGTCGACGTCGAGTGCATCTTTAACCTCGAGAACCAAGGACTGTCCGCTTCGGACATTCTGACTGAAGAAGGCGAGGACATCAAGGAGCGGGTGCCGCCACAATTTCTTAGTAAGACATCGGAAAACATAGTGATAGATAATCTCATTGAGGACATAATTAAAAGTAAAGCCACCGACGACGATTTCCTTCGAAAAGTAGTGCTTGTCCTGTTAGGAACAATTATTGCTCCCATGTCGAGCAAGATTGGGCCAAAGCAGTACTACACTTTGGTCGATGATGTGAAACGTATTTCAAAGATTAACTGGAATGCCTTCACCATGCATGTTCTCCTTGATTGCCTTCGCATAGTGAAGAAAGGCAAACACCTCCGCCAACGACCGAAAGGCAATTTGTCTCTCTTGCAGGTACACATATGAGACCTGTTGCATAATGTCAATTATCATATCATTGCAATTTTATGTGATGTATTGTACTAACTCTAAATCCTTATATATTTTTTGTAGTACTTGTACTGGGAGAAGGTGCAACCGGTCGAAGGCGAATGCGCCTATAATCCCAACTTGTCCATACAACCTCTTATGAGGAACTGGACCGAAGGTGCAGCCACTAGGAGAGATCGGTTCGACTATGACAATGGGCGCGGCCGTGGTAACGTCAGGGTAAGTCATTGTGTTCTGTTTTTCTTAAATGTTTTGTAACTTAATAATATTTATTTTTTATTCATCACATGTACTTCAATATCGCATGCAGATCGAAAATAATATCACCCAGGAGTATAGGGCTCAGGAGCCCAACATCCCAAATAATGCGCCTACCATGAAGCCAAAAACCAAGCCTGCAAATGGAAACGCAAAGAAGTCGACGACAACCCCAATGTTGGAAGATTTGATGGAGCTTCTAATGAAGCGGTGCATGGACTTCATACACACCCAGATGAGGCAAATCCCTGATCAAGTTGCTGAGGTGTCACACCCAAACTTTATAGTTTACAGTATGTTTGCTGTTTTAAACCATGCTAGCATTACTAAATTTATATTTCTATTGCAGAGGTTGTTGAAGAAGCTGAACAAATCAGGTGTCATGTACAAGCCGGCTGCTTGTCATGCCATCCGCAGACAATGACGTGGATGAAGAACTGGATTCGTTCGAGAACGGTCCATATGAAAAGAAGGAATTCATGTACAAGGATGACATACACTCACGCGAAGAGCCTGTCATTGACATGACGCAGCCTAATGAAGTGGTTCCGAACCATAAAACCGTACCTGAGGTACTATGTATATATATTTTTGTCTATAATTTTCTCCTTTAATTTATTTACGTGCTGAAATGTTCACACGATTTTGTTTGCCAAACAGAAAACCCCACCGAAGATGAATGGACACAAGGAAGCTTCACCTATTAGGCGTAATGATGAATGTGGCGCTACACCCGGAAACCCTTGGGTCGTTGGTACTTCTACTCAAGCACCTTCATCGGACATAGACATTTGTCTATCTTCTGTCAGCAAGTTCATGGCTAAGGCGAATGGAAAAAGGGTGCAACAATCGATAAGGATGACGAAGTTATGTCCGGTAAGCACAAGAGGACCGTTCCTAAGAAATTTGAACCCCCCTACACACTTGACAAGCCCAACAGGCATCCCAACCGTGGTCAGAAACCCTCCGGTACTTCGACTGCTACTAGAGGTATCGTAACTAACTTTCTTATTTTGTTATATGCTACGAATGCATATGATCACCATTGTTGACATTCATATTATTTCATGCAGCTCTGTTTTCTGAAAATCATGAGCCGAGGTTGTGGCAGATGAGTTGACGCTAGAAATAATTGATGCAGCTGTTTCATTTGTAGAGTTAGCTGCTAGCACCGAGAAGAATAAGGGGAAGAGAGTTTACTACAGTGAAGGGCGTGGCATATCTCTGACTTCCGAAAGGATTCGACCGGTACTAAGTCACAGATGGTTGTCGGACGATGTAAGTACTATTTGCATGTCCTGTTATTAAAATTCTCAATAATCTATGTCTCAACTTTCAACATGTAATGCCCTGATATTCTATGACGGTAATTGATGCTTATATGGGACATTTGGAGCTGCACGTTGGTCATGATCGTTACCTCTGTCCAGCGTGGAGTCCAAATTCCTTGTAGATCGTGCTATCGCACGAGATGATCCATTGTCGTCGAGCTGCAACATGGATAGTGCTCTGTCCAAAGCTGGAGCAGTTATTGTTGGGGAACATTGCAGAAAACAAAAATTTTCCTATGGTTTCACCAAGATCCATCTATGAGTTCATCTAGCAACGAGTGATCGGATTGCATCTACATACCTTTGTAGATCATGCGCGGAAGCGTTCAAAGAACGGGGATGAGGAAGTCGTACTCGACGTGATCCAAATCACCGGAGATCCTAGCGCCGAACGGACGGCACCTCCGCGTTCAACACACGTACGGTCAGCGTGACGTCTCCTCCTTCTTGATCCAGCAAGGGGGAAGGAGAGGTTGAGGAAGATGGCTCCAGCAGCAGCACGACGGCGTGGTGGTGGTGGAGCACCAGTACTCCAGCAGGGCTTCGCCAAGCTCGTGATGGAGGAGGAGATGTGTTGGGGAGGGGAGGGGCTGCGCCTTGGATGTCCTCTGCAGCCCTCCCCTCACCCCTCTATTTATAGGGGAAGGGGGAAGGGGGACGGCCCCCTCTAGATGAGATCTAGAGGGGGGGCGGCGGCCAAGGGGAGGGGGGCTTGCCCCCCAAGCAAGGGGGCGCCCCCCCTTAGGGTTTCCCCCAACCCTAGGCGCATGGGCCCTAGGGGAGTGGCGCCCCAGCCCACTTTGGGCTGGATCCCTTCCTCATACAGCCCATAAGGCCCTCCGGGAGAGGTGGCCCCTCCCGGTGGACCCCCAAAACCCCTCCGGTGGCCCCGGTACAATACCGATATGCCCCCGAACCTTTCCGGTGACCGTATGACAACTTCCCATATATATTTCTTTACCTCCGGATTATTCCAGAACTCCTCGTGACGTCCAGGATCTCATCCGGGACTCCGAACAACTTTCAGATTACTGCATACTCATATCTATACAACCCTAGCGTCACCGAACCTTAAGTGTGTAGACCCTACGGGTTCGGGAGACAAGCAGACATGACCGAGACGACTCTCTGGTCAATAACCAACAGCGGGATCTGGATACCCATGTTGGCTCCACATGCTCCTCGATGATCTCATCGGATGAACCACGATGTCGAGGACCTAATCAATCCCGTACTCAATTTCCTTTGTCAATCGGTATGTTACTTGCCCGAGACTCGATCGTCGGTATCCCAATACCTTGTTCAGTCTCGTTACCGGCAAGTCACTTTACTCGTACCATAATGCATGATCCCGTGATCAACCACTTGATCACATTGAGCTCATTATGATGATGCATTACCGAGTGGGCCCAGAGATACCTCTCCGTCATACGGAGTGACAAATCCCAGTCTCGATTCGTGCCAACCCAACAGACACTTTCGGAGATACCTGTAATGTACCTTTATAGTCACCCAGTTACGTTGTGACGTTTGGCACACCCAAGTCACTCCTACGGTATCCGGGAGTTGCACAATCTCATGGTCTAAGGAAATGATACTTGACATCCAGAAAAGCTACAGCAAACGAACTACACGATCTTTGTGCTATGCTTAGGTTTGGGTCTTGTCCATCACATCATTCTCCTAATGATGTGATCCCGTTATCAATGACATCCCCATGTCCATAGCTAGGAAACCATGACTATCTGTTGATCAACGAGCTAGTCAACTAGAGGCTCACTAGGGACACATTATGGTCTATGTATTCACAAATGTATTACGATTTCCAGACAATACAATTGTAACAGGAATAATAGACAATTATCATGAACAAGGAAATATAATAATCATTTTATTATTGCCCCTAGGGCATATTTCCAACAGTCTCCCACTTGCACTAGAGTCAATCATCTAGTTACATTGTGATGAATCGAACACCCATGGAATTCTGGTGTTGATCATGTTTTGCTCCAGGGAGAGGTTTAGTCAACGGATCTGCTACATTCAGGTCCGTATGTAATTTACAAATCTCTATGTCTCCATTTTGAACACTTTCACGAATGGAGTTGAAGCGACGCTTGATATGCCTGGTCTTCCTGTGAAACCTGGGCTCCTTGGCAAGAGCAATAGCTCCAGTGTTGTCACAGAACAGAGTCATCGGGCCCGACGCATTGGGTATGACTCCTAGGTCGGTAATGAACTCCTTCACCCAGACTACTTCGTGAGCTGCCTCCGAGGCTGCCATGTACTCCGCTTCACATGTAGATCCCGCCACAACGCTTTGCTTGCAACTGCACCAGCTTACTGCCCCAGCATTCATAATATACACGTATCCGGTTTGTGACTTAGAGTCATCCAGATCTGTGTCGAAGCTAGCATCGACGTAACCCTTTACGACAAGCTCTTCGTCACCTCCATAAACGAGAAACATTTCCTTAGTCCTTTTCAGGTACTTCAGGATATTTTTGACCGCTGTCCAGTGTTCCATGCCGGGATTACTTTGGTACCTTCCTACCAAACTCACGGCAAGGTTTACATTAGGTCTGGTACACAGCATAGCATACATGATAGACCCTATGGCCGAGGCATAGGGGACGACACTCATCTTTTCTCTATCTTCTGCCGTGGTCGGGCATTGAGCCAAGCTCAATCTCGTACCTTGCAATACAGGCAAGAACCCCTTCTTTGACTGATCCATTTTGAACTTCTTCAATATCTTGTCAAGGTACGTACTCTGTGAAAGACCAATGAGGCGTCTCGATCTATCTCTATAGATCTTGATGCCTAATATATAAGTAGCTTCTCCAAGGTCCTTCATTGAAAAACACTTGTTCAAATAGGCCTTTATGCTTTCCAAGAATTCTATATCATTTTCCATCAACAGTATGTCATCCACATACAATATGAGAAATGCTACAGAGCTCCCACTCACTTTCTTGTAAATGCAGGCTTCTCCATAAGTCTGCATAAACCCAAAAGCTTTGATCATCTCATCAAAGCGAATGTTCCAACTCCGAGATGCTTGCACCAGCCCATAAATCGAGCGTTGGAGCTTGCACACCTTGTCAGCATTCTTAGGATCGACAAAACCTTCCGCTTGCATTATATACAATTCTTCCTTAAGGAAACCATTAAGGAATGCCGTTTTGACGTCCATTTGCCATATTTCATAATCATAGAATGCGGCAATTGCTAACATGATTCGGACGGACTTCAGCTTCGCTACGGGTGAGAAAGTCTCATCGTAGTCAACCCCTTGACCTTGTCGATAACCCTTAGCGACAAGCCGTGCTTTATAGATGGTCACATTACCATCCGCGTCTGTCTTCTTCTTAAAGATCCATTTATTTTCTATGGATCGCCGATCAACGGGCAAGTCAGTCAAAGTCCATACTTCGTTTTCATACATGGATCCTATCTCGGATTTCATGGCTTCTAGCCATTTGTCGGAATCCGGGCCCGCCATCGCTTCTTCATAGTTCGAAGGTTCACCGTTGTCTAACAACATGATTTCCAAGACAGGGTTGCCGTACCACTCTGGTGCGGAACGTGTCCTTGTGGACCTTCGAAGTTCAGTAGGAGCTTGATCAGAAGTATCTTGATCATCATCATTAACTTCCTCTCTAATTGGTGCAGGCACCACAGGAACATTTTCCTGAGTTGCGCCACTTTCCGGTTCAAGAGGCAATACTTCATCTAGTTCCACTTTCCTCCCACTTACTTCTTTCGAGAGAAACTCCTTCTCTAGAAAGGATCCATTCTTGGCAACAAAGATCTTGCCTTCAGATCTGAGGTAGAAGGTATACCTAATAGTTTCTTTATGGTATCCTCTGAAGACGCATTTTTCTGACTTGGGTTCGAGCTTTTCAGGTTGAAGTTTCTTGACATAAGCATCGCATCCCCAAACTTTTAGAAACGACAGCTTAGGCTTCTTCCCAGACCATAATTCATACGGTGTCGTCTCAACGGATTTCGACGGAGCCCTATTTAAAGTGAATGCGGCAGTCTCTAAAGCATAGCCCCAAAATGACAGCGGTAAATCGGTAAGAGACATCATAGATCGCACCATATCTAATAGAGTGCGATTACGACGTTCGGACACACCATTATGTTGAGGTGTTCCAGGCGGCGTGAGTTGTGAAACTATTCCTCATTTTCTTCAGTGTGTACCAAATTTGTGGCTCAAGTATTCTCCTCCACGATCTGATCGCAAAAACTTGATTTTTCTGTCACGTTGATTCTCAACCTCACTCTGAAATTCCTTGAACTTTTCAAAGGTTTCAGACTTGTGTTTCATTAAGTAGATATACCCATATCTACTCAAGTCATCAGTGAGGGTGAGAACATAACGATAGCCACCACAAGCCTCAACACTCATTGGACCGCACACATCAGTATGTATGATTTCCAATAGGTTGGTTGCTCGCTCCATTGTTCCTAAGAACGGAGTCTTGGTCATCTTACCCATGAGGCATGGTTCGCACGTGTCAAATGATTCGTAATCAAGAGACTCTAAAAGTCCATCTGTATGGAGCTTCTTCATGCGTTTGACACCTATGTGACCAAGGCGGCAGTGCCACAAGTATGTGGGACTATCATTATCAACCTTACATCTTTTGGCATTCACACTATGAATATGTGTAGCATTACGCTCGAGATTCATTAAGAATAAACCATTCACCATAGGAGCATGACTATAAAACATATCTCTCATATAAATAGAACAACCATTATTCTCGGATTTAAATGAGTAGCCATCTCGTATTAAATGAGATCCTGATACAATGTTCATGCTCAAACTTGGCACTAAATAACAATTATTGAGGTTCAAAACTAATCCCGTAGGTAAATGTAGAGGTAGCGTGCCGACGGCGATCACATCGACCTTGGAACAATTCCCGACGCGCATCATCACCTCGCCTTCGCCAATCTCCGCTTATTCCACAGCTCCTGCTTTGAGTTACAAATGTGAGCAACTGCACCGGTATCAAATACCTAGGAGCTACTACGAGTATTGGTAAGGTACACATCAATTACATGTATATCACATATACCTTTTGTTTTGCCGGCCTTCTTTTCCGCTAAGTATTTGGGGCAGTTCCGCTTCTAGTGAGCACTTCCCTTGCAATAAAAGCACTCAGTCTCGGGCTTGGGTCCATTCTTTGGCTTCTTCCCGGCAGCTTGCTTATTGGACGCGGCAACTCCCTTGCCGTCCTTCTTGAAGTTCTTCTTACCCTTGCCTTTCTTGAACTTAGTGGTTTTATTCACCATCAACACTTGTGAACCACGATGTCGAGGACCTAATCAATCCCGTACTCAATTTCCTTTGTCAATCGGTACGTTACTTGCCCGAGACTCGATCGTCGGTATCCCAATACCTTGTTCAGTCTCGTTACCGGCAAGTCACTTTACTCGTACCGTAATGCATGATCCCGTGATCAACCACTTGATCACATTGAGCTCATTATGATGATGCATTACCGAGTGGGCCCAGAGATACCTCTCCGTCATACGGAGTGACAAATCCTAGTCTCGATTCGTGCCAACCCAACAGACACTTTCGGAGATACCTGTAATGTACCTTTATAGTCGCAGTTACGTTGTGACGTTTGGCACACCCAAGGCACTCCTACGGTATCGGGAGTTGCACAATCTCATGGTCTAAGGAAATGATACTTGACATCCAGAAAAGCTACAGCAAACGAACTACACGATCTTTGTGCTATGCTTAGGTTTGGGTCTTGTCCATCACATCATTCTCCTAATGATGTGATCCCGTTATCAATGACATCCCCATGTCCATAGCCAGGAAACCATGACTATCTGTTGATCAACAAGCTAGTCAACTAGAGGCTCAGTAGGGACACATTATGGTCTATGTATTCACACATGTATTACGATTTCCGGACAATACAATTATAGCATGAATAATAGACAATTATCATGAACAAGGAAATATAATAATCATTTTATTATTGCCTCTAGGGCATATTTCCAACAGTCTCCCACTTGCACTAGAGTCAATCATCTAGTTACATTGTGATGAATCGAACACCCATGGAATTCTGGCAGTGCTACACCAGCCCATTTTGCCAGGTTCACATCTATCTTTCCCCTTTTCTCGTTTCCCTTTCCAAATCCCTAGCCCTCTCTCACCATTTGCGCCTCCAAATCTCGACGGCGAAAGCATGACAGCGAGCTGGGCGTCGGGCAGCGGCGGCTGCGGCGAGAAGAGTGGTGGCGACCACAAGTTAGGTCAAACCCTGGGTCATGCAAGCAGGTGGGGCGGATTCAGTGGCACAGGAGCCAGCGGCGGCGGATCGAGTGGAACATGGGACAGGGGTTTCGTGGGCGGCGGCGGGCCGGGAGAACCCACGGCCAGGGTTTCTTTAGTGCTACACTTTGGTGGCAAAAAGGTAAGTTCTTTACCGTTGTTCTTTACACCCTTGCATTATCGCCCACAATCCATCACCTGTGACCATGACAAGATCCATCTATGTGGTCATCAGGAAACTCCTGGTGGCCGTGTCTGCATAGATGCAGACAATTTTGGCAGCGCACTCGAGGGATGTGTGTTTGAGGTTAGTCTACTGAGCATGATCTTCAAACTAGTACTGCTATTGCGGTCAAGCTGCAAAAAAGTTCAGTGTTTAACGGTTGCAGTGACAAGTTCAGTTACAAAATGACTTGAATTGCTCATGATTTATTTAGGATGATATCACTTCTGAGTATGTTGAATGGGTTGATGGGGAGTGGGATAACAAAGCAAATCAAAGTCATTCATTAAGTATCTTGCCATGAAGAACAAGAAACTAGAGACTAAGATTACAGAATATGAAGCTGAAATTAAAAGGAATGAGAAACAAAAGAGGGCAATGGTTAAGATGCACAAGGAAATATTGCTCTATAGGGATAGGATTTTAGGATTTGGAGGTCTTCTATATCTTGGCCTGCTTGCCATTATGATTGATGTCATAGTTAGCAAGTAGATTGTTCATAAAGTTATTGACATCATTGTAATTGACATGATGAAATGCTGGTGAATTATTTGGTATTCAGTTTATGGGCAAAGTGTAAGAGAGATTGCAGCATAAATAACATGGGGCCATCATGATTGGTAGACAATGCACTTTTGGCATGTTCTATATTTGGCAGACAATGCACTTTTGGCATGTTCTATATTTGGTAAGTGATGCACATGGGCACATCACCTAGCAACACTACTGATTTATGCAGAAGCCAAGTTCATTGTGTTGTTGCAACATAGGAGCAACATGTAGCAGCACCTACACCTTTGATGCAACACTGAAGCAGAGCAACAGTACATATTCAAAATTCTGTAATTTAACTGAACTTGACACTTAGGATGAGCAGTAGATATTCAGTTCTTCAGCCATAAAGAACCCGACCAAACCGTACCGATTGCATAACTTATATGCTTACATATAAAAGCATACCTAACCAACATCAAACCCAAAATAATGTTAACTTATATGCGGAAACATATAACAGCATAACTAACTTAAGATAACCAACAACTTCCTCCAACTTCAGCAACTGTGCCCATCTTCACTTCTTCGGAAATTTGAGGCAGGGTGAGCGGCGCACCACACACGGAGAAGCCTTCTTCTTGACCGCCGTCCTGTTCGACAGCTGCGCCACCTGATCCTGAGCCACCTCCTCTTCTTCCACCTTCACTATATCAGGAAGGAGGGGTAGGAGCTCGACGTCGATGGGCATTGTCTTGTCACCCTCGACGGCGACCAGCGCTACCATCTGCACGGCGTCCTCCTCGCCCTCCTCATGGTCATCAGGGATGACCAGTACCTCCTCCACGTCGTCCTCCACGATGTCAGAGCCCAACGGCAGGACTGGCTTCGGCACGTGGCGGACCTGGTAGTTCGGGCTGACGGGTGCAGGGAGAGCGAGCTCGACATCGACGCGCTCCGCCCTCGACGCGACACGTGCTGGATCTGGCCGCAACATCATGGTGGTGGAGCGGTACATCCACCACCTTGCGCGCTGAACAGGGGAGTCGCTCAGCGTAGCCTCTCACATTGCCCACACAAGGAGGAGAGCCGGCGGGACGCCGCTGCCGTAGGAGAAGGCGCGCTTCTTCTTGGCGTCGGTGAGGACTTTGACGAGGCCACACATGTGGTTGACCAACATCTCCGTGCTGGGGAACCAGCCGCACACCTCCATCAACTGTGCGCGCCACCCCTCGTCATCACCGGCGAGCTCCACCATTGCTCTCTGCCAGCCGAGGCTTCTCTCCATGGAGGCGGCTGCAGCGGTCGCCGGCGAGGGTTTTCTCGATCTACTATAGGTGGGGATAAGAGGGGAGTTCAAACCGGCGCCCGTGGGAGGTGGGTGAGTGTGTGGTGGGGAAGAGAGTGGTACAGTTACTTATTTAATGTCATTTAGGACGTGGGGAGGGGAAATGTACAATATTCTTTCTACCTCCCGCCCCGGTCATAACACAGTAAAGAAATTTTTTTGATTTTTGTTTTGAGGGAAACATTTTACTTTATTTAAACAAAGTCTGGGATCTCGTCTGCTAATACACTAAGGATACAATTAGGGGGCGAAAGCCTCCAAACCAAAGAAACAGAATCCCCTACAGCTACCTTAGCATGAGCCTCCCAATTAACACAGTAAATAATTGAAGCAAGTGTTCTACTCTTCTTCCTTCTCCACTTTTCTGCACATGATAAAAGACAAGGTAAGTTAATGAATGATAAAAAATTTAATATTCCACAATGCATACAAACACTTACTTCTGATTTAGTTTGCATTTCTTGCTACGTATAGTGTGTCCTGGCAATTTGCAAGCGCCGCACCGGGTTTTCAACTCATCAAAAGAGAGTGGTCTACCATTTTTTGAGACAGGGCGGCTCTCATCTACCTTTGTTGCACCTTTGCTTGACACTTTCATAGGATCTTTAACAGCAATCATGTTGCCTTCACCATCATCCACATATTCAACTGCACACTTACTGATGTCATTTGTTTGCTTGATCAAATTTTCCTATAGCAGATCATACTCATGACTCTTAGCTATCACAGCCTTCAAACTCTCTTGTAACTGATCCCACAAAGTAGGGTGTTTGCATGCCGCATGCATAGCTTCTGACGCTAACACACTGACCTGGCTATATTTCATTCTTTCCCCGGCCCCAGTCCAACCAAATCCCAACAGATCGCTTGTGCGCCTTGTGGGTAGTCCCAACCTTGCTTCTTTCGTGAATCGAACAAGAACTAAAGAATTTGGTATTTCAGATATTTCAAGTGCTTCAGTACATGGAATATGTGCTTGCAAGGTAGATCCTTTCGAATCATTCTTCTGCAACTGCACCTTATAGTTTCTGCGGAATTTTCTAGTGTATACTCCACCCAAAAATGGCGCTTCCGGTTATTCTTCCAGGCCATGATGTACTGCTGTGATCCGTCTCCCAGCTTAATTTCTACAATCTCCATGCCGCCAATTTTTCTAAGATCATGTTGCAACATATAGAAGTTTGCTGGAGTGAATGAAGGAAATATGCCCTAGAGGCAATAATAAAGTTATTATTTATTTCCTTATATCATGATAAATGTTTATTATTCATGCTAGAATTGTATTAACCGGAAACATAATACATGTGTGAATACATAGACAAACAGAGTGTCACTAGTATGCCTCTACTTGACTAGCTCGTTAATCAAAGATGGTTACGTTTCCTAACCATGGACAAAAGAGTTGTCATTTGATTAACGGGATCACATCATTAGGTGAATGATCTGATTGACATGACCCATTCCATTAGCTTAGCACCCGATCGTTTAGTATGTTGCTATTGCTTTCTTCATGACTTATACATGTTCCTATGACTATGAGATTATGCAACTCCCGTTTGCCGGAGGAACACTTTGTGTGCAACCAAACATCACAACGTAAATGGGTGATTATAAAGGTGCTCTACAGGTGTCTCCAAAGGTAGATGTTGGGTTGGCGTATTTCGAGATTAGGATTTGTCACTCCGATTGTCGGAGAGGTATCTCTGGGCCCTCTCGGTAATGCACATCACATAAGCCTTGCAAGCATTTCCAACTAATGAAGTTAGTTGCGAGATGATGTATTACGGAACGAGTAAAGAGACTTGCCGGTAACAAGATTGAACTAGGTATTGGATACCGACGATCGAATCTCGGGCAAGTAACATACCGATGACAAAGGGAACAACGTATGTTGTTATGCGGTCTGACCGATAAAGATCTTCGTAGAATATGTAGGAGCCAATATGGGCATCCAGGTCCCGCTATTGGTTATTGACCGGAGATTTGTCTCAGTCATGTCTACATTGTTCTCGAACCGTAGGGTCCGCACGCTTAACGTTACGATGACAGTTATTATGAGTTTATGCATTTTGATGTACCGAAGTTAGTTCGGAGTCCCGGATGTGATCACGGACATGACGAGGAGTCTCGAAATGGTCGAGACATAAAGATTGATATATTGGATGACAATATTCGGACACCGGAAGGGTTCCGGAGAAGTTTCGGATAAAACCGGAGCACCGGGGGGTTACCAGAACCCCCCGAGGGGTTAATGGGCCTTATGGGCCTAAAGTGGAGAAGAGGAAGGGGCTGCCAGGTCAGGCCGCGCGCCCCTTCTCCCCCTAGTCCGAATTGGACAAGGAGGGAGGGGCGGCGCCCACCCTTTCCTTCTCTCCCCCCTCTGTCCTACTTGGACAAGGAAACGGGAGGGGAGTCCTACTCCCAGTAGGAGTAGGACTCCTCCTGTGCCCTCCTCTAGGCCGGCCGCACCCCCCCTTGGATCCTTTATATATGGAGGCAAGGGAACACCCTAGGACACACAAGTTGATCCACGTGATCGTTCCTTAGCCGTGTGCGGTGCCCCCTGCCACCATATTCCACCTCGGTCATATCGTTGTAGTGCTTAGGCGAAGCCCTGCGTCGGTAGAACATCATCATCGTCACCACGCCGTTGTGCTGACGAACTCATCCCCGAAGCTTTGCTGGATCGGAGCCCGGGGAGCGTCATCGAGCTGTACGTGTGCTAAGAACTCGGAGGTGCCGGAGTAACGGTGCTTGGATCGGTCGGATCGGAGACGTACGACTACTTCCTCTACGTTGCGTCAACGCTTCCGTTGCGGTCAAGGGTACGTAGACAACACTCTCCCCTCTCGTTGCTATGCATCACCATGATCTTGCGTGTGCGTAGGAAATTTTTGAAATTACTACGTTCCCCAACAGTGGCATCCGAGCCTAGGTTTTATATGTTGATGTTATATGCACGAGTAGAACACAAGTGAGTTGTGGGCGATATAAGTCATACTGCTTACCAGCATGTCATACTTTGGTTCGGCGGTATTGTTGGACGAAGCGTCCCGGACCGACATTACGCGTACGCTTACGCGAGACCGGTTCTCCCGACGTGCTTTGCACATAGGTGGCTTGCGGGTGACAGTTTCTCCAACTTTAGTTGAACCGAGTGTGGCTACGCCCGGTCCTTGCGAAGGTTAAAACAGCACCAACTTGACAAACTATCGTTGTGGTTTTGATGCGTAGGTAAGATTGGTTCTTGCTTAAGCCGTAGCAGCCACGTAAAACTTGCAACAACAAAGTAGAGGACGTCTAACTTGTTTTTGCAGGGCATGTTGTGATGTGATATGGTCAAGACATGATGCTAAATTTTATTGTATGAGATGATCATGTTTTGTAACCGAGTTATCGGCAACTAGCAGGAGCCATATGGTTGTCGCTTTATTGTATGCAATGCAATCGCCCTGTAATGCTTTACTTTACCACTAAGCGGTAGCGATAGTCGTATAAGCATAAGATTGGCAAGACGACAACGATGCAACGATGGAGATCAAGGTGTCGCGCCGGTGACGATGGTGATCATGACGGTGCTTCGGAGATGGAGATCACAAGCACAAGATGATGATGGCCATATCATATCACTTATATTGATTGCATGTGATGTTTATCTTTTATGCATCTTATCTTGCTTTGATTGACGGTAGCATTATAAGATGATCTCTCACTAATTATCAAGAAGTGTTCTCCCTGAGTATGCACCGTTGCGAAAGTTCTTCGTGCTGAGACACCACGTGATGATCGGGTGTGATAGGCTCTACGTTCAAATACAACGGGTGCAAAACAGTTGCACACGCGGAATACTCAGGTTATACTTGACGAGCCAAGCATATACAGATATGGCCTCGGAACACGGAGACCGAAAGGTCGAGCGTGAATCATATAGTAGATATGATCAACATAGTGATGTTCACCAATGAAACTACTCCATCTCACGTGATGATCGGACATGGTTTAGTTGATTGGATCACATATCACTTAGAGGATTAGAGGGATGTCTATATAAGTGGGAGTTCTTAAGTAATATGATTAATGAACTTAAATTTATCATGAACTTAGTCCTGGTAGTATTTTGCAAATTATGTTGTAGATCAATAGCTCGCGTTGTTGCTTCCCTGTGTTTATTTTGATATGTTCCTAGAGAAAATTGTGTTGAAAGATGTTAGTAGCAATGATGCGGATTGGATCCGTGATCTGAGGTTTATCCTCATTGCTGCACAGAAGAATTATGTCCTTGATGCACCGCTAGGTGATAGACCTATTGCAGGAGCAGATGCAGACGTTATGAACGTTTGGCTAGCTCAATATGATGACTACTTGATAGTTTAGTGCACCATGCTTAATGGCTTAGAATCGGGACTTCAAAGACGTTTTGAACGTCATGGAGCATATGAGATGTTCCAGGAGTTGAAGTTAATATTTCAAGCAAATACCCGAGTTGAGAGATATGAAGTCTCCAACAAGTTCTATAGCTAAAAGATGGAGGAGAATCGCTCAACTAGTGAGCATGTGCTCAGATTGTCTGAGTACTACAATCGCTTGAATCAAGTGGGAGTTAATCTTCCAGATAAGATAGTGATTGACAGAATTCTCTAGTCACCATCACCAAGTTAGTAGAACTTCGTGATGAACTATGATATGCAAGGGATAACGGAAACGATTCCCAAGCTCTTCGTAATGCAGAAATTGACGAAGGTAGAAATCGAGAAAAACATCAAGTGTTGATGGTAGACAAGACCGCTAGTTTCAAGAAAAGGGTAGAGGGAAGAAGGGGAACTTCAAGAAGAATAGCAAGCAAGTTGCTGCTCAAGTGAAGAAGCCCAAGTCTAGTCCTAAGTCTGAGACTAAGTGTTTCTACTGCAAAGGGACTGGTCACTGGAAGCGGAACTACCCCAAGTGATTGGCAGATAAGAAGGATGGCAAAGTGAACATAAGTATATTTGATATACATGTTATTGATGTATACTTTACTAGTGTTTATAGCAACCCCTCAGTATTTGATACTAGTTCAGTTGCTAAGATTAGTAACTCGAAACGGGAGTTGCAAAATAAAAAGAGACTAGTTAAGGGTGAAGTGACGATGTGTGTTGGAAGTGGTTCCAAGATTGATATGATCATCATCGCACACTCCCTATACTTTCGGGATTAGTGTTGAACCTGAATAAGTGTTATTTGGTGTTTGCGTTAAGCATGAATATGATTTGATCATGTTTATTGTAATACGGTTATTCATTTAAGTAAGAGAATAAATTGTTGTTCTGTTTACATGAATAAAACCTTATATGGTTACACACCCAATGAAAATAGTTCGTTGGATCTCGATCGTAGTGATACACATAATCATAATATTGAAACCAAAAGATGCAAAGTTAATAATGATAGTGCAACTTATTTGTGGCACTGCCATTTAGGTCATATTGGTATAAAGAGCATGAAGAAACTCCATGCTGATGGGATTTTGGAATCACTTGATTATGAATCACTTGATGCTTGCAAACCATGCCTCATGGGCAAGATGACTAAGACTCCGTTCTCCGGAGCGAGAAACTGACTTATTGGAAATAATACATACTGATGTATGCGGTCCGATGAGTGTTAAGGCTCATGGCAAGTATCGTTATTTTCTGAACTTCACATATGATTTGAGCAGATATGGGTATATCTACTTGATGAAACATAAGTCTGAAATATTTGAAAAGTTCAAAGAATTTCAGAGTGAAGTGGAGAATCATCGTGACAAGAAAATAAAGTTTCTACTATCTGATCGCGGAGACAAATATTTGAGTTACGAGTTTGGTCTTCAATTAAAACAATGTGGAATAGTTTCACAAACTCATGCCACATGGAACACCACAGCATAATGGTGTGTCCGAACATCATAACCGTACTTTATTGGATATAGTGCAATCTATGATGTCTCTTACCGATCTACCACTATCGTTTGGGGTTATGCATTAGAGACAGCTGCATTCACGTTAAAAGGGCACCATCTAAGTCTGTTGAGATGACACCGTCTGAACTGTGGTTTGGCAAGAAACCAAAGTTGTCGTTTCTTAAAGTTTGGGATTGTGATGCTTATATGAAAAAGTTTCATCCTGATAAGCTCAAACCCAAATCGGAGAAATATGTCTTCATAGGACACCCAAAGGAGACTGTTGGGTACACCTTCTATCACAAATCCGAAGGCAAGACTTTTGTTGCTAAATTCGGAGTTTTTCTAGAGAAGGAGTTTCTCTTGAAAGAAGTGAGTGGGAGGAAAGTAGAACTTGATAAGGTAATTGTACCTTCTCCCTTATTGGAAAGTAGTTCATCACAGAAATCTGTTCCTGTGACTACTACACCAATTAGTGAGGAAGCTACTGATGATGATCATGTAACTTCAGATCAAGTTACTACCGAATCTCGTAGGTAAACCAGAGTGAGATCCGCACCAGAGTGGTACAGTAATCCTGTTCTGGAAGTCATGTTACTAGACCATGACGAACTTGCGAACTATGAGGAAGCGATGATGAGCCTAGATTCCGCGAAATGGTTTGAGGCCATGAAATCTGAGATGTGATCCATGTATGAGAACAAAGTATGGACTTTGATTGATTTGCCCGATGATCGGCAAGCCATAGAAAATAAATGGATCTTCAAGAGGAAGACGGACGCTGATAGTAGTGTTACTATCTAGAATTGTTGCAAAAGGTTTTCGACAAGTTCAAGGTGTTGACTATGATGAGATTTTCTCACTCGTATCTATGCTTAAGTCTGTCCGAATCATGTTAGCAATTGCCGCATTTTATGAAATCTGGCAAATGGATGTCAAAACTGCATTCCTTAATGGATTTCTTGAAGAAGAGTTGTATATGATGCAGCCGGAAGGTTTTGTCAATCCTAAAGGTGCTAACAAAGTGTGCAAGCTCTAGCGATCCATTTATGGACTGGTGCAAGCCTCTCGGAGTTGGAATATATGCTTTGATAGTTGATCAAAGCATATAGTTTTATACAGACTTGCGGTGAAGTCTGTATTTACAAGAAAGTGAGTGGGAGCACTACAGCATTTCTGATAAGTATATGTGAATGACATATTGTTGATCGGAAATAATGTAGAATTATTCTGCAAAGCATAAAGGAGTGTTTTAAAGGAATTTTCCAAAGAAAGACCTCGGTAAAGCTGCTTACATATTGAGCATCAAGATCTATAGAGATAGATCAAGACGCTTGATAAGTTTTTTCAATGAGTACATACCTTGACAAGATTTTGAAGTAGTTCAAAATGGAACAGTCAAAGAAAGAGTTCTTGCCTGTGTTGCAAGGTGTGAAATTGAGTAAGACTCAAAGCCCGACCACGGTAGAAGATAGAAATAGAATGAAAGTCATTCCCTATGCCTCAGCCATAGGTTCTATAAAGTATGCCATGCTGTGTACCAGATCTATTGTATACCCTACACTGTGTTAAGCAAGGGAGTACAATAGTGATCTAAGAGTTGATCACTGGACAGCGGTCAAAATTATCCTTAGTGGAATAAGGAAATATTTCTCGATTATGGAGGTGACAAAAGGTTCGTCGTAAAAAGTTACGTCGATGCAAGTTTTGACACAGATCTGGATGACTCTAAGTCTCGATCTAGATACATATTGAAAGTGGAGCAATTAGCTAGAGTAGCTCCGTGCAAAGCATTGTTGACATAGAAATTCGCAAAATACTTACGGATCTGAACGTGACAGACCCGTTGACTAAAATTATCTCACAAGCAAAACATGATCACACCTTAGTACTCTTTGGGTGTTAATCACATAAATAATGTGAACTAGATTATTGACTCTAGTAAACCCTTTGGGTATAGGTCACATGACGATGTGAACTATGGGTGTTAATCACATGGTGATGTGAACTCTTAGTGTTGAATCACATGGCGATGTGAACTAGATTATTGACTCTAGTGCAAGTGGGAGACTGAAGGAAATATGCCCTAGAGGCAATAATAAAGTTATTATTTATTTCCTTATATCATGATAAATGTTTATTATTCATGCTAGAATTGTATTAACCGGAAACATAATACATGTGTGAATACATAGACAAACAGAGTGTCACTAGTATGCCTCTACTTGACTAGCTCGTTAATCAAAGATGGTTATGTTTCCTAACCATGGACAAAAGAGTTGTTATTTGATTAACGGGATCACATCATTAGGTGAATGATCTGATTAACATGACCCATTCCATTAGCTTAGCACCCGATCGTTTAGTATGTTGCTATTGCTTTCTTCATGACTTATACATGTTCCTATGACTATGAGATTATGCAACTCCCGTTTGCCGGAGGAACACTTTGTGTGCAACCAAACATCACAACGTAAATGGGTGATTATAAAGGTGCTCTACAGGTGTCTCCAAAGGTAGATGTTGGGTTGGCGTATTTCGAGATTAGGATTTGTCACTCCGATTGTCGGAGAGGTATCTCTGGGCCCTCTCGGTAATGCACATCACATAAGCCTTGCAAGCATTACTACTAATAAGTTAGTTGTGAGATGATGTATTACGGAACGAGTAAAGAGACTTGCCGGTAACGAGATTGAACTAGGTATTGGATACCGACGATCGAATCTCGGGCAAGTAACATACCGATGACAAAGCAAACAACGTATGTTGTTATGCGGTCTGACCGATAAAGATCTTCGTAGAATATGTAGGAGCCAATATGGGCATCCAGGTCCCGCTATTGGTTATTGACCGGAGATTTGTCTCAGTCATGTCTACATTGTTCTCGAACCGTAGGGTCCGCACTCTTAACGTTACGATGACAGTTATTATGAGTTTATGCATTTTGATGTACCGAAGTTAGTTCGGAGTCCCGGATGTGATCACGGACATGACGAGGAGTCTCGAAATGGTCGAGACATAAAGATTGATATATTGGACGACTATATTCGGACACCGGAAGGGTTCCGGGGAAGTTTCGGATAAAACCAGAGCACCGGGGGGTTACCGGAACCCCCCGGGGGGTTAATGGGCCATATGGGCCTAATGTGGAGAAGAGGAAGGAGCTGTCAGGGCAGGCCGCGCACCCCTTCTCCCCCTAGTCCGAATTGGACAAGGATGGAGGGGCGGCGCCCCCCCTTTCCTTCTCTCCCTCCACCTCTCCTAGTTCGACAAGGAACGGGAGGGGAGTCCTACTCCCAGTAGGAGTAGGACTCCTCCTGCGCGCCTCCTCTAGGCCGGCCACAACCCCCCCTTGGATCCTTTATATACGGAGGCAGGGGGCACCCTAGAACACACAAGTTGATCTTCGTGATCGTTCCTTAGCCGTGTGCGGTGCCCCCTTCCACCATATTCCACCTCGGTCATATCGTTGTAGTGCTTATGCGAAGCCCTGCGTCGGTAGAACATCATCATCGTCACCACGCCGTTGTGCTGACGAAACTCATCCCCGAAGTTTTGCTGGATCGGAGGCCGGGGAGCGTCATCGAGCTGTACGTGTGCCAAAACTCGGAGGTGCCGGAGTAACGGTGCTTGGATCGGTCGGATCGGAAGACGTACGACTACTTCCTCTACGTTGCGTCAACGCTTCCGTTGCAGTCTACAAGGGTACATAGACAACACTCTCCCCTCTTGTTGCTATGCATCACCATGATCTTGCGTGTGTGTAGGAATTTTTTTGAAATTACTACGTTCCCCAACAGAGAAGACGTGAGAAGCAGCTATCTCAAGTTCCCTCGAGCTAGTAACTGGCTCCGGTAAACTCTGTGAGGCCATGCAGTCATATCGTGCCTCGTTTTCATGGATATGCACAACGGCATTCTCATAGTGCAAGATCATATCCACCAGGGTCATTTCACCGTCTAGGTGGAGGTGAAGGCATGAGTTCAGGATTTCACTCCGCTGGTTGCTTTTCATGCCAAGCCAAAACCCCTCTATTAGATAAGCCGCGGCCCACAGTCTCCTCTTCTTATACATCCGTCTCAACCATGTTACAGTTTTTCCGACTGCCATCTTTTGGAAAATGCGTGCCATCACTCCTCAAACGTGGCCATGGACGTGCTGTAGTACAGAAGAGTTCGGAACTCCTTCAAGGACTTGTGACTGAGGTGAATCTTCCTATTTTTCTCTATGTGCCACGTACATATACGGTGCTACACGTCTGGCAAGACTTCGCGAATTGCCTTGATCATCGCAGCGTCGGTGTCTGTGATAACACTCTTAGGCATCTTTTGACACATGGACCTCAAAAAAGTCTGCAGAAGCCACACGTATGTCTCCTCGGTCACGTCCGAAACTATGGCACAACCAAAAACAGTGGTCTTCCGGTGATTGTTAAGACCAACAAAAGGTATGAATGACATACCATAGCGGTTCAGCTTGTACATGTTGTCAAATACAAGCACGTCACCGAAGTCCTCATAGTCATGACGAGACTGGGAGTCGCACCAGAACATCCTATTCAAATGTCCTTCCTTATCTAGCTTGTACTCTAAAAAGAAGCTAGGATCCCTCTGTTTCCTACTGGCCATGATGCCTATGGCTGTGGCAGCATCACCTTTTGAAAGTAGCTTCCTCTTCTCCTTGGCGCAAAGGTTGTATATTTCACGCCTGGTAAAACCAACACCGCCGTACCATACATGTTTGCTGATGAATCAATCCATCATGTCGTGAATTCTAATCTCTACAGCTCCCATGGACATTATCTCATGCTTTCGGTACTCTTTGATTTTTCTGTGGGACCAAAGAAAAGGTACCTCGTCCGGTCCTGCCAACATATGGCTATGATTGTCCTAAAAAATTTCAACATACCAAACCCCACACTTTTGGTCAAGCTTGACAGTCATGTGCGCTTCGCAAAAGCAGCGTGTCTCGGCTCTGAGCCTACGACTGTGTCCTTCCTCGGTTAGCAACTTGCTATCCCGTTTCCCTTGTCTGGAACAAACAAACCGCCTATAACGCATATGACGTGACTCCATTTTCCTATACCTGACCTTATTCTTTCTAATGCTGAAACCATTATCTCTAGCATAGCTGTTGTAGAAATCATACGCAGCATCGTGAGACGTAAATGTCATTTCTATTATCTGCATGAACATATCCCTCTTATCATCTGCACTGGCAGTATGTCACAACCCTAGCTTAGCTTTGCTTACTCTTGCATGATCATCATGGCATCATGTTTATTTTTTTTATGAAACTGAAATGGGGATGATCAAACCCCTAGCACCAAAGCAATGCAAATAGGCCCAACTTTAAATATTTTCAATGAACCCAATATGCCCTTAAAAAATGTTCATCATTTTTGGTTCTGGCTAAAACCTCTGCCAAAAATGGGTTCATAAATTTTGGAGCCATTTTGGATTTTTGAATTAAGACATAACTATTTGCATTTGGGCATTTAAAATACTATAAATACTTTTAAATGCCAAGATACTTTTGAAAGTAATCTTAGGCTGTTGGGAGTAATTCCAAAGGTGCCTATGATTATTTTCAGAATTTTCTAAAATGGATTAGTATTTCTACTAATTCAAAACAAACAACAGAGAATTAAATAAATGAAAACAGAAAGAGAGAGAGAGAGAGAGAGAGAGATAGTACCTGGGCTTACCTGGCAGCCCAAGTGGCCGGCCCAGCCCCCCACCGCAGCCTCCCTGTCGTCTTCCTCCCCGGCCAGTAGGCAGAGCGTGTGCTCGCCGCACGCGCACACGCGCCCGAGCCACCTCCTGCCTGGCTGCCTGCGTCCCCGACGCCCTGGACGCCTCCATGTGTCGCCACGCACCGTCCCTCGACCCTTTGCACCTCCTCCCTCCTCGCAGCTCTCTCCCCTCCCCTCTCCCTCACCCACCGAGCGGAGCTCGTCGCCACCGCCGCCATTTTCGTAGCCACCGCTGTCCTCGCGCCCCTCTCCCTCTCTGGAAGCTCCGCCATGACCTTCTCATCATCTTCGCCAAGCCAAACGATGGCAGAGCGCCCTGCAGTGCCGCCATCGTTATTGTATTCTCCCTTTGCCCCGAGCGCCGCCCCGTCCGATTCATCGCCATCCGGGCTTCCCCGACCTCACCGACGACGCCATCGAGTTCACTGTGAGCTCCTGCTCCTCCCCCCCTTCCTCACCCTCTCCTTACCCATTCGCTAGTCACCGTCACCGCGAACCCGAGCTCCGGCTGCCGCCATGGCCAGTGAGCTTCGTGCTCCCGAGCTCCTCCAGCTGTCCACGTTGCCTCCGCGTGCTCCTGGTGATCCCAGAAACCCATAAAGACCATCGGCCGCGCCCGTCGTGCCCTGTAACGCCTACATAATGGATGCCCGAACTCCGGCGCCTGCAACCGAGCTCGCCGCCGTCGACTCCGGCCACCCCAGGCCCGGAGACCACCACCATCCGACGCGCCATCGCGCCAGCTCTCCGTAGGGCCAAAGGGCGCACCGAATGGTGCACTGTAGGCGAAACGCGAGCCACCCCGGTGCGTCTCCGCCGCATTTTTGGTCGTCGCCGGTGAAACTCCGGCGAGCCAACGTGGCACACTTAGTTAACACTAATGACGCCATTAGCTGATCACTGTGCCACTGACGGATGGGCCCCATGCGCTAATTAACCCCGGATTTTATTCCCTTTTTAACTTAGACTAACCCACCGGGCCCACATGTCAGGTTGACTTTGCCGACGTGGCTGTTGACCGAACCCACCTGTCATTGACACTGAACAGCACTGGGTCACTGACCAGTGGACCCCACTAGTCAGGTTTGACCTGGACCTGGCGTGTTGACCTGCTGATGTCACACTTATGTCATGCCGACGCAATAAGCTATTTTCTGGATTTAATTTAATTCAGGAAATTCAAGAAAATGCCCAAAACTTCTAAAAATCATAGAAATTCAACTGTAACTCCAAATGAAATAAATTATATATGAAAAATTATCAGAAAAATTCAAGGAATCCATCTGTACCATTTTCATGCATGTTAGAACAACTTAAGGACACTATTTATGACAAATCAAATGAATGGTATTTAAATAACCACATGTGGAGTTTGAATTTGAACTTTGGGTTCAAACCAACTTCATTTAATTGTGTTGCTAGTTGCATTAGCTCAATCAACAACATATTGCCATGTCATTATCATGCATCATGTTGTGCATTGCATTGATTGTGTTCCTTCTCTATTGCCGGTGGTTGTCCCCTCTCGATAGACATTGTACCGACATTGTGATCGTTGACACTGATGAAGACCCAATGATATCTTCAGAAGTGTCAGGCAAGCAAAACCCCCTTGTTCATTCCGATACAATCCCACTCTCTCGCTCCTGCTCTCTTTTACTGCATTAGGACAACAACGATTCAACTGTCACATGATGCGGTAGTTGAACCCCTTTCCTCTGCATGACCTGTCATTGCCACAATACATAGATGAAACCCACTAGCATGAGTAGGAGCTGTTTGAGCCCTGATGTGCCTACTCATTCATGCTTGTTTGTCATGCTTGCTATTGCATAAGAGTTGTGTCAGGTCTGATTCATCGGGAATGAATCAGAGGTGTGTGAACATGTCCTACTGTGTGTGAGCTAAGTGTGTGAACACGTTTTGGTAAAGGTAGCGGTGAGAGGCCATGTAGGAGTACATGGTGGGTTGTCTCATTGAAACCGTCCTCAGGAACTGAGTTCTGTGTCTGTGATCCATGAACAGCTACTACCACTCATTGGGATCCTTAATTGACCCTCTCGGCTTCTTAATCACCCTAGTACTTTGTCCAGGAGTTGCAACTAGTTTCTGGTGTTTGTAGGTTATGTGTTGGCGGTCGTGCGTAGCGCTGACCCTAGGGGTGGGCTATGATGCGGTAGATACACCATGGCACGGTGTACCGGGCGCCCGTTTGGTGTCTCGGGAACCCTGTTCACATCGTTCGGGGCCGTATGTGGAAACCTCGGCCGGACTCCCTGCGGATGGAACCTGGATAGGCGATAAACCTGGACTAGAGACTTAAGTGTTTAGGTAGGCCGTGGCCGACACCCTCGTTGGGCTTCCGCTTGAAGGTTGCTGAGTACATGTCGTGTAAACGACGGTAAGTGGTGGGAGCGTGTGTGAAGAAGTACACCCCTGCAGGGTTATCATTATCTATTCGAATAGCCGGATTCGTCGGATATGGAAACTTGGACCCTTGCATAGTTCATAGACAAGTGAAAATGGATACTCTAAAACTCGCAAGATAAGTGTGAATGTTATGGATGGCCTTCTTGTAGGGAGACGGGAGCGGATCCATAGTGGTGTATTGAATGGTGAATATGTGGACTCGTGTGCGCCACCTCAAAAGAGTTGCTTGTAGTCGTAGTTCAGGTTAGCCACTGGGTCAAAGCTGGCTTGCTGCAGTTAAACTCCACTACCCCTTTGTTGATACCGATGCATATGTAGTTAGTTCTGATGTAAGTCTTGCTGAGTACATTTGTACTCACGTTTGCTTAATTTATGTTTTGTAGAGAGACGTCAGTCTCGCTAGTAGTTCCGTGTGGGCTTCGACGTTTAGCTTGCTACCTCAGCTACGATCTTGTGCCCTCGGAAGGATCTGGTAGATAGTCAGGCTTCTCATCCTTTTTCATTTATAGATGTCTGTACTCAGACATGTTAAGCTTCCGCATGTGCTCTGATTGTATGCTATGATTGTTGGGTCATGAGACCCATGTTTGTAATATCTCGCTCCTCGGAGCCTAATGAATAAATACTCTTGAGTCGTAGAGTTATGTTGTGATGCCATGTTGTATTTACACATATCGAGCATATTGTGTGTATGATTTAAATGCTTGGTATGTGTGGGATCCGGCAACCTAGTTGTTTATCCTTGGTAGCCTCTCTTATGGGGAAATGTAGTCTTGTGCTTCCATGAGCCATAGTATTCCGCTACAGCCCGGTTCACCGGAGTCCTGCTAGCCCAGCACTACTGCTCTGGAGCACTTGACTGGCCGGCATGTGATTCACTTTGTTCCTATGTCTGTCCCTTCGGGGAAATGTCACGCGGTGACATCTGGAGTCCTGCCTAGCCTGCTACAGCCCGGGTTCCCTGGAGTCCTGTTAGCCCAGTGCTACAGCCCGGATTCACACGCTGTTGACCGACATGCTTGAAGGAAATATGCCCTAGAGGCAATAATAAAGTTATTATTTATTTCCTTATAATCATGATAAATGTTTATTATTCATGCTAGAATTGTATTAACCGAAAACATAATACATGTGTGAATACGTAGACAAACAAAGTGTCACTAGTATGCCTCTACTTGACTAGCTCGTTAATCAAAGATGGTTATGTTTCCTAACCATGAACAATGAGTTGTTATTTGATTAACGGGATCACATCATTAAGAGAATGATCTGATTGACATGACCCATTCCATTAGCTTAGCACCCGATCGTTTAGTATGTTGCTATTGCTTTCTTCATGACTTATGCATGTTCCTGTGACTATGAGATTATGCAACTCCCGTTTACCGGAGGAACACTTTGGGTACTACCAAACGTCACAACGTAACTGGGTGATTATAAAGGAGTACTAAAGGTGTCTCCAAAGGTACATGTTGGGTTGGCGTATTTCAAGATTAGGTTTTGTCACTCCGATTGTCGGAGAGGTATCTCTGGGCCCTCTCGGTAATGCACATCACTTAAGCCTTGCAAGCATTGCAGCTAATGAGTTAGTTGCGGGATGATGTATTACAGAACGAGTAAAGAGACTTGTCGGTTACGAGATTGAACTAGGTATTAAGATACCGACGATCGAATCTCGGGCAAGTAACATACCGATGACAAAGGGAACAACGTATGTTGTTATGCGGTTTGACCGATAAAGATCTTCGTAGAATATGTAGGAGCCAATATGAGCATCCAGGTTCCGCTATTGGTTATTGACCGGAGACGTGTATCGGTCATGTCTACATAGTTCTCGAACCCGTAGGGTCCGCACGCTTAAAGTTTGATGACGATTATATTATGAGTTTATGTGTTTTTATGTACCGAAGGAGTTCGGAGTCCCGGATGAGATCGGGGACATGACGAGGAGTCTCGAAATGGTCGAGACATAAAAATCGATATATTGGACAACTACATTCGGACATCGGAAAGGTTCCGAGTGATTCGGGTATTTTCGGGAGTACCGGGGAGTTACGAGAATTCGTATTGGGCCTTAATGGGCCATACGGGAAAGGAGAGGAAGGCCTCAAAGGGTGGCCGCACCCCTCCCCATGGGCTGGTCCGAATTGGACTAGGGAGGGGGGCGCCCCCTTCCATCCTTCTCCTTTTCCCTTCCCTTTCCTTCTCTCCTACTCCTACTACTTGGAAGGGATCCTAGTTCTACTAGGAAAGGGGGAATCCTACTCCCGGTGGGAGTAGGACTCCCCTAGGGCGCGCCATAGAGAGGGCCGGCCCCTCCCCTTCTCCACTCCTTTATATACGTGGCCAGGGGGCACCCCATAGACACAATAATTGATCTCTTGATCTCTTAGCCGTGTGCGGTGCCCCCCTCCACCATAGTCCACCTCGATCATATCGTAGCGGTGCTTAGGCGAAGCCCTGCGTCGGTAGAACATCATCATCATCACCACGCCATCGTGCTGATGAAACTCTCCCTCAACACTCGGCTGGATCGGAGTTCGAGGGACGTCATCGATTTGAACGTGTGCAGAACTCAGAGGTGCCCTGCGTTCGGTACTTGATCGGCCGGATCGTGAAGACGTATGACTACATCAACCGCGTTGTGCTAACGCTTCCGTTTTCGGTCTACGAGGGTACGTGGACAACACTCTCCCCTCTCATTGCTATGCATCACCATGATCTTGCGTGTGCGTAGGATTTTTTTTGAAATTACTACGTTCCCCAACAGTGGCATCCGAGCCAGGTTTTATGCGTTGATGTAACATGCATGAGTAGAATACAAGTGAGTTGTGGACGATATAAGTCATACTATTTACCAGCATGTCACACTTTGGTTCGGCGGTATTGTTGGATGAAGCGGCCCGGACCGACATTACGTGTACGCTTACATGAGACTGGTTTTACCGCCGTGCTATGCACACAGGTGACTAGCGGGTGTCAGTTTCTCCAATTTTAGTTGAACCGAGTGTGGCTACGCCTGGTCCTTGCGAAGGTTAAAACAGCACCAACTTGACAAACTATCGTTGTGGTTTTGATGCGTAGGTAAGAACGGTTCTTGCTAAGCTTGTAGCAGCCACGCAAAACTTGCAACAACAAAGTAGAGGACGTCTAACTTGTTTTTGCAGGGCATGTTGTGATGTGATATGGTCAAGACGTGATGAGATATAAGTTGTTGCATAAGATGATCATGTTTTGTTGAAGTTATCGGCAACTGGAAGAAGCCTTATGGTTGTCTCTTTATTGCATAAGATGCAAGCACCAAATAATTGCTTTACTTTATCGCTATGCGATAGCAATAGTTGCAAGAGCAATAGTTGGCGAGACGACCATGTGACGACACATTGATATAGATCAAGGTGATGGAGATCATGGTTTCATGCCGGTGACGATGGAAATCATGACGATGCTTTGGAGATGGAGATCAAAGGCACAAGATGATGATGGCCATATCATGTCACACATTTTGATTGCATGTAATGTTTATTTTTTATGCATCTTATCTTGCTTTGATTGACGGTAGCATTATAAGATGATCTCTCACTAAATTTCAAGATAAAAAGTGTTCTTCCTGAGTATGCACCGTTGCCAAAGTTTGTCGTGCCCAGACACCACGTGATGATCGGGTGTGATAAGCTCTACGTCCATCTACAACGGGTGCAAGCCAGTTTTGCACACGCAGAATACTCAGGTTAAACTTGACGAGCCTAGCATATGCAGATATGGCCTCGAAACAATGGAGACCGAAAGGTCGAGCGTGAATCATATAGTAGATATGATCAACATAATGATGTTCACCATTGAAAACTACTCCATTTCACGTGATGATCGGTTATGGTTTAGTTGATATGGATCACGTGATCACTTAGATGATTAGAGGGATGTCTATCTAAGTGGGAGTTCTTAAGTAATATGATTAATTGAACTTTAATTTATCATGAACTTAGTCCTGATAGTATTTGCATATCTATGTTGTAGATCAATTGCTCGCGTTTAGCTCCCCTGTTTTATTTTTAATATGTTCCTAGAGAAAACTAAATTGAAAAATATTAGTAGCAATGATGCGGATTGGATCCGTGATCTGAGGTTTATCCTCATTGCTGCACAGAAGAATTATGTCCTTGATGCACCGCTAGGTGACAAACCTATTGCAGGAGCATATGCAGATGTTATGAATGTTTGGCTAGCTCAATATGATGACTACTTGATAATTTAGTGTACCATGCTTAAACGGCTTAGAATCGAGACTTCTAAGACGTTTTGAACGTCATGGACCATATGAGATGTTCAAGGAGTTGAAGTTAATATTTCAAGCAAATACCCAAGTTGAGAGATATGAAGTCTCCAACAAGTTCTATATCTAAAAGATGGAGGAGAATAGCTCAAGCAGTGAGCATGTGCTCAGATTGTCTGGGTACTACAATCGCTTGAATCAAGTGGGAGTTAATCTTCCAGATAAAATAGTGATTGACAGAATTCTCTAGACACCATCACCAAGTTAGTAGAACTTCGTGATGAACTATAATATGCAAGGGATAACAGAAACGATTCCCAAGCTCTTCGTGATGCTGAAATCGATGAAGGTAGAAATCAAGAAAAGCATCAAGTGTTGATGGTAAACAAAACCACTAGTTTCAAGTAAAGGGACAAAGGGAAGAAAGGGGAACTTCAAGAAGAACGGCAAGCAAGTTGCTGCTCAAGTGAAAAACCTAAGTCTGGACCTAAGCCTGAAACTGAGTGCTTCTACTGCAAAGGGACTGGTCACTGGAAGCGAAACTACCCCAAGTAATTGGCGGATAAGAAGGATGGCAAAGTGAACATAGGTATATTTGATATACATGTTATTGATGTGTACTTTACTAGTGTTTATAGCAACCCCTTAGTATTTGATACTAGTTCAGTTGCTAAGAATAGTAACTCGAAACGGGAGTTGCAGAATGAACAGAGACTAGTTAAGGGTGAAGTGACGATGTGTATTGGAAATGGTTCCAAGATTGATATGATCATCATCGCACACTCCCTATACTTTCGGGATTAGTGTTAAACCTAAAATAAATGTTATTTAGTGTTTGCGTTGAGCATGAATATGATTGGATCATGTTTATTGCAATACGGTTATTCATGTAAACTAGAGAATAATTGTTGTTCTGTTTATATGAATAAAACCTTCTATGGTCAGACACCCAATGAAAATGGTTTGTTGGATCTCGATCGTAGTGATACACATATTCATAATATTGAAGTCAAAAGATGCAAAGTTAATAATGATAGTGCAACTTATTTGTGGCACTGCCGTTTAGGTCATATTGATGTAAAACGCATGAAGAAACTCCATGCTGATGAGATTTTGGAATCACTTGATTATGAATCACTTGATACTTGCGAACCATGCCTCATGGGCAAGATGACTAAGACTCCGTTCTACGGAACAATGGAGCGAGCAACAGATTTGTTGGAAATCATAGATACTGATGTATGTGGTCCGATGAATATTAAGGCTCGCGGCAGGTATCATTATTTTCTGATCTTCATAGATGATTTGAGCAGATATGAGTATATCTACTTGATGAAACACAAGTATGAAATATTTGAAAAGTTCAAAGAATTTCAGAGTGAAGTGGAGAATCATCGTAACAAAAATAAAACTTTCTATGATATGATCGCAGAAGTAAAATATTTGAGTTACAAGTTTGGCCTTTAGCTAAAACAATGTGAAATAGTTTCACTACTCACGCCATCCGGAACACCACAGTGTAATGGTGTGTCCGAACGTCGTAACCGTGCTTTATTAGATATGGTGCGATCTATGATGTCTCTTACCGATTACCACTATCGTTTTGGGGTTGTGCATTAGAGACAACTACATTCACGTTAAATAGGGCACCATCTAAATCCGTTGAGATGACACCGTATAAACTGTGGTTTGGCGAGAAACCTAAGCTGTCGTTTCTTAAAGTTTGGGATTACGATGCTTATGTGAAAAAGTTTCAACATGATAATCTCGAACCCAAATCAGAGAAGTAAATCTTCATAGGATACCCAAAAGAAAATGTTGGGTACACCTTCTCTCACAGATCCGAAGGCAAGATATTCATTGCTGAGAATGGATCCTTTCTAGAGAAGGAGTTTCTCTCGAAAGAAGTGAGTGGGAGGAAAGTAGAACTTGATGAGGTCATTGTACCTGCTCCCTTATTGGAAAGTAGTTCATCACAGAAATCTGTTTCTGTGACTCCTACACCAATTAGTGAGAAAACTAATGATGATGATCATGTAACTTCAGATCAAGTTACTACTGAACCTCGTAAGGTAAACCAGAGTGAGATTCGCACCAGAGTGGTACAATAATCCTGTTTTGGAGGTCATGTTACTTGACCATGACGAACCTACGAACTATGAGGAAGCGATGATGAGCCCAGATTCCGCGAAATGGCTTGAGGCCATGAAATCTGAGATGAGATCCATGTATGAGAGCAAAGTATGGACTTTGATTGACTTGCCCAATGATCGACGAGCCATTGAGATTAAATAGATCTTTAAGAGGAAGACGAACGCTTATAGCAGTGTTACCATCTACAAAGCTAGAATTGTCGCAAAAAGGTTTTCGACAAGTTCAAGGTGTTGACTACGATGAGAGTTTCTCACTCGTATCTATGCTTAAGTCTGTCCAAATCATGTTAGCAATTGCCGCATTTTATGAAATCTGGCAAATGGATAAACAAAACTGCATTTCTTAATGGATTTATTAAAGAAGAGTTGTATATGATGGAACCAGAAGGTTTTGTAAATCCTAAAGGTGCTAACAAAATATGCAAGCTCCAACGATTCATCTATGGACTGGTGCAAGCATCTTGGAGTTGGAATATACGCTTTGATAAGTTGATCAAAGCATATAGTTTTATACAGACTTGCGGTGAAGCCTGTATTTACAAGAAAGTGAGTAGGAGCACTACATCATTTCTGATAAGTATATGTGTATGACATATTGTTGATCGGAGATAATGTAGATTTATTCTGCAAAGCATAAAGGAATGTTTGAAAAGAGTTTTTCAAAGAAAGACCTCGGTGAAGCTTCTTACATATTGAGCATCAAGATCTATAGAGATAGATCAAGACGCTTGATAAGTTTTTGAATGAGTACATACCTTGACAAGATTTTGAAGTAGTTCAAAATGGAACAGTCAAAGAAGGAGTTCTTGCCTGTGTTACAAAGGTGTGAAGTTGAGTAAGACTCAAAACCCGACCACGACAGAAGATATAGAGAGAATGAAAGTCATTCCCTATGCCTCAGCCATAGGTTCTATAAAGTATGACATGCTGTGTACCAGACCTATTGTATACCCTGCCCTAAGTTTTTGCAAGGGAGTACAATAGTGATCTAGGAGTAGATCACTGGACAACGGTCAAAATTATCCTTAGTGGAATAAGGATATGTTTCTCGATTATGGAGGTGACAAAAAGGGTTCGTCGTAAAGGGTTACGTCGATGCAAATTTTGACACTGATCCAGATGACTCTAAATCTCAATCTAGATATATATTGAAAGTGGGAGCAATTAGCTAGAGTAGCTCCGTGCAGAGCATTGTTGACATAGAAATTTGCAAAAATACTTACGGATCTGAATGTGGCAGACCCATTGACTAAACTTCTCTCACAAGCAAAACATGATCACACCAGAATTGTATTAACCAGAAACATGATACATGTGTGAATACATAGACAAACAGAGTGTCACTAGTATGCCTCTACTTGACTAGCTCGTTAATCAAAGATGGTTATGTTTCCTAGCCATAGACAAAGAGTTGTCATTTGATTAACGGGATCACATCATTAGGAGAATGATGCGATTGACTTGACCCATTCTGTTAGCTTAGCACTTGATCGTTTAGTTTGTTGCTATTTCTTTCTTCATGACTTATGCATGTTCCTATGACTATGAGATTATGCAACTCCCGTTTACCGGAGGAACACTTTGTGTGCCACCAAACGTCACAAGTAACTGGGTGATTATAAAGGTTCTCTACAGGTGTCTTCGAAGGTACTTGTTAGGTTGGCGTATTTCGAGATTATGATTTGTCACTCCGATTGTCGGAGAGGTATCTCTGGGCCCTCTCGGTAATGCACATCACTTAAGCCTTGCAAGCATTGCAGCTAATGAGTTAGTTGCGGGATGATGTATTACAGAACGAGTAAAGAGACTTGTCGGTTACGAGATTGAACTAGGTATTAAGATACCGACGATCGAATCTCGGGCAAGTAACATACCGATGACAAAGGGAACAACGTATGTTGTTATGCGGTTTGACCGATAAAGATCTTCGTAGAATATGTAGGAGCCAATATGAGCATCCAGGTTCCGCTATTGGTTATTGACCGGAGACGTGTCTCGGTCATGTCTACATAGTTCTCGAAACCGTAGGGTCCGCACGCTTAAAGTTCGATGACAGTTATATTATGAGTTTATGTATTTTGATGTACCGAAGGAGTTCAGAGTCCCGTATGAGATCGGGGACATGACGAGGAGTCTCGAAATGGCCGAGACATAAAAATCGATATATTGGACGACTATATTCGGACATCGGAAAAGTTCCGAGTGATTCGGGTGTTTTCGGGAGTACCGAGGAGTTACGGGAATTCATATTGGGCCTTAATGGGCCATACGGGAAAGGAGAGGAAGGCCTCAAAGGGTGGCCGCACCCCTCCCCATGGGCTGGTCTGAATTGGAGTAGGGAGTGGGGGCGCCCCCTTCCTTCCTTCTCCTTTTCCCTTCCCTTTCCTTCTCTCCTACTCATACTACTTGGAAGGGATCCTAGTTCTACTAGGAAAGGGGGAATCCTACTCCCGGTGGGAGTAGGACTCCCCTAGGGCGCGCCATAGAGAGGGACGGCCCCTCCCCTCCTCCACTCCTTTATATACGTGGCCAGGGGGCACCCCATAGACACAACAATTGATCTCTTGATCTCTTAGCCGTGTGCGGTGCCCCCTCCACCATAATCCACCTCGATCATATCGTAGCGGTGCTTAGGTGAAGCCCTGCGTCGGTAGAACATCATCATCGTCACCACGCCGTCGTGCTGATGAAACTCTCCCTCAACACTCGGCTGGATCGGAGTTCGAGGGACGTCATCGAGTTGAATGTGTGCAGAACTCGGAGGTTCCGTGCGTTCGGTACTTGATCGGCCGGATCGTGAAGACGTATGACTACATCAACCGCGTTGTGCTAACGCTTCCGTTTTCGGTCTACGAGGGTACGTGGACAACACTCTCCCCTCTCATTGCTATGCATCACCATGATCTTGCATGTGCGTAGGAATTTTTTTTGAAATTACTACGTTCCCCAACAGCCGCAATGGCCTTATGCAATCATTTAGAAGAGAATAACTCATTCGGCTATAGATGACATGAGATGGAATCACTCTCGAGGGAGGCAGTAAGTAAGGCCACACAGTCTACGAGTTCCTCCCATTGGACCCGCTCCGTGGGACCGAAGGTGTGTCTAAAGGCAAGGTTGCCTAGTTGGCATGAACCGCCTCCATCGAGATGTTGGGCATTGCGCATATGTTAAACAATAGCTGGAAGCGTTCCACGAATGGCCGAAGGACCGAGCAACGGTCAAGCCAGAATAAGGTGTTGACGCCAGATCCCACCGTGATGGAGGAGCCAAAATGGAGTATCGGAAGGAGTTATATTATGGATTGCCAGAACCGAGAACCTCCCGACTGTTGCGCAAATGCAAGTGGTTGGCCGCATAGGTATTTTGAAAGGATGATGTCTAGCCACACATCCCGCGCTCTCCCTTAGCTATCCTCCATAACCATTTGGAGAGAAGGGCGATGTTCATCCGTTTGGAGGATAATACTCCCAAGCTACTTGGTCCTTTCACTTGCAGATTTCTGTCCATTTGACGATGTGGTACTTCTATTGGTCGCATGTCGCCGCCCAAAAGAACTAGGACTGGTATTAGGCTATGTCTTGGTGAAGCGATTGATGAAAAGTTGAAAACTGTAAAATCCTATCAAATACATAAGAGGTTGGTCATGGAAGAGTTGATCAAGACTACCCTGGCTGCTTTGGAGAGCTACCGCCCCTGCCAAGGTTCCACACGGTGTTGGACCTTGGTTACAGTTGAATGAAGGCCCTTTTCTGAATACGAGTGTCACTAATGGGCATACCGAGATACATGGTGGGGAAAGAGCCCAAACGGCAATTAAGTCCTTAGCAATCTACAATTTCACCACATCTGAGTATCCCATTACCATGAGCTTACTTTTAGCGAAGTTATTAGTCAGGCCGAACATCTCTTGAAAGCATAGGAGGAGAAATTTTAGGTGTTGGATATCCTCCTACGCGCCCTCCACTATCAAGATGGTATCATCTACGTATTGAAGGTGGGTAATCCCACTCCACCGAGGAGGTGGGTCATACGTCGTGGATATGCCCGGTCGTGTTGGCCACGTCAAGGATGGCCGCGAGGGCATCCACCATGAGGTTAAATAGGAAGGGGGACATCGGGTCCCACTGTCGCACTCCTCTGGAGGTCTGAAAATAGGGGTCGATCTCCCCATTAATGTTGACCGTGGTGCATCCTGAGGACACGAGCTGCGTGACTTCTACAATCCAGTATGGGTCAAAGCCTTTCTAAAGGAGTAGTACCCGAAGGAAGGATCACGCTGTGAAGTGAAGGCTGTTTAAGCACCCTAAACTTACTCTTTAGGCCTCAACTATCATCTTGCTACGCCCCCTAGCCACAGATCGTTGGCTCAGAGGAGTCATGTGTCTGTTTTTTTTCTTTGTTTTTTGGCAAGTTTGTGTAGATGCCCTAGTGGTCCTCTTATTTTCTTTCTTGCGCTTGGACTGTCCGTCTGTCTATGTGTGGACTTGATAGTTGGTTTATATACAAAGCGGAGCGAAAACCTATTTCGAAGGTGAACTAACATGCACACCTATTTGTTCATATACATGTCTTATGTACATCTTTGTGCTGCTTCTCTTCAAACGGTTGCCAATGTTCCGGCGAATTAAGTGATATGTGATAACTAGAATACATCATTCGTATATCTATGTGTAGATTTTCAACTTGTTTCGAAGAAAATGTTTTCTCATGGTTTTTCTTAAAGAGGCAAAAGATTTGCTTAATTCATTAATTAAGAAGAGGAATAGATTTTAGATTGTGTGACAACACAGACAGTGCCACAACACCTCGAAACAACCATAAGACACTACTCTCGTGGCATTATTTGACACAATTTTTCAGCACCGGCGGTGACTCATAGTTTGTCCTCCTTAATGTTGGTGAGGAGCACCGTCGGAGGCGCACTCTTGTGACGGAAGACGTGTGCATTTCACTCGTTTAAAATGATCCAGGTGACGCACATGGTGAGCGAGGCCATTGCCTTCCTATTAGGGATATAATTGTCAGAAAGGCCCACCCGACAATCTTTGATGGAGTCCGAAAGGTGCCACAATGAAGTTTCAACGTGCACAAGTTGGAGCCAGTCTTTGAGTAATCCCCATAGCCTGGTGGAGAAGCGGCATTTGTAGAAGAGGTGGTTCACAGACTCTTGCTCCGGTTGGCAAAGAGGGCAGAGGCCACAGTTAGGTCATCCACGCTTCTCCAATCTGTTCGCCGCCCAAACCCTGTATTAAATAGTCAGCCATGCAAAAAAAAATTTACCTTGGGCAGTGCCCAAGCCTTCCACGCGGTTTGTCCCACAGGGGATTGAATAATACCATGGAATTGCGCTTTATAAGCCGACTCAACGTTGTATTGCCCACTAGCAGTGTGTTTCCAAACAATCTCATCCTCAGCTTGGGCGTCAAGATGGAATCCACATATTTTGCCCAGAGGGTCACAAACTCATGCAAGTGATCCAGTGAGAAGGTTGCTGAAATGGTAATTTTGGAGACCCAGGCATCATTGTTAAGGGCTTCACGCACCTTTCCAGTTTTTTTTTGGCTTGGACGCCTCGTAGATTGGAGGCGCAATGTTAACTCAGAGTAATGTGTCTGGTTTCTTCAAAAAAAGAAAGAAAGAAAGAGGACCATTAATGCCTGGGACCTAGTTTGATTTTTCAGCAATCAAAACTATTGTGAAACAGGCAAATCATTAGGAGATACCCTTTGGCTCTGGGGAAAATATACACCTATATGGGAAAAATAAGAATTACGAAGAAGTCAAAAAATTCTGAAACTTTTTGTAAAATAAACATGACCTTCTTTTGTAGTACTTGTATAAAATATTCACAAAGGAAAAACTGCCATCGACTTCAGGAAAAAAAGTTCCAAAGACAAAAAGTGTGAATATAATATACCCCCGTCCTGTAATATAAGAGCGGTTTTGACACTATCATGGGACGGAGGGAGTAACTTGCATACAATGTTGATTTTTTTTATAACAAGAATACCATGAAAGCTATTTCTCGGCCAAACTTTTTATACGAGTACAACATAAGGTCAAGTTCATTCAAAAAAAGTTTTTGATTGTTTGGTTATTTATTTATTATTTACTTATTTTTTCGAGTTAAATACACAGGAGGGGGCTCAACTTGTTATGTGCGGTCCGTTTATTGCCTAAAGTTGTAAAATACATGAAACTAGTGTCCAATCTGAAGACACACAAACGTAGACGAACACCAACAAGATCCAAGCAAATCCACCAAATATAGATCCACTGGAGACACACCTCCACACGCCCACCAACGATGCTAGATGCACCGCTGGAACGGGGGCTATGCGGGGATACCTTTATTCCATCTACTGGGAGCCATCGCCGTTTCGCCTTCCTTAGCAGAACACAAACCCTAACAAAACTAAAAAGAACGACTAAAAAGAAAGCCCTCCCGCCGGCCCTTGGCAGGATCCATCGTGTCTCCATGGCCCTAGCGCCACCGGAGATGAGATGGACCTGCGTCGGTGCCGGAGAGAGGCAGAAACACTAGCTGTTTTTTTTTTGGAGGACGAGGAGGCTGCGGCTGCGTCTTTAGATGTGCGACTGACTTTTTTTTTCTGCTCAGTAGATATTGACGGGTTGAACTCTATATATTGCATGGCTATGCGAAAACTAACTTTGGAGAACGGACACATTGTGTCCTTTTTTCGAAGTTCAAAGAAACGGACTTCTACAGTTAAAAAATCTGAATTTTTTTGTACATGCACACATAGAAGTGTAATATATCCATGTGATTTTTCATCAAAATCTATGCTTGTACTTGGGAGATAAAAAAATGACAAATACATGAAAAAAATCAGCTTGTTTTTTTGCCGAATTTTTGTCTTTTTTGCAGGGTATAATGTAACATCATTTCTAACCAAATTTGAAAGTCACTTAGAGCACATGCATACGTTTTTTTGAGAAAATAATCATCTCTTTTGAAACTTTTAAGTGCCAGTTTTTAGCCTTTCCAAAAAGTATGCTCAACAGACACCATGCTTCGAAAATCCGCTTTGGTTGCTATGTACCCCTTCAAGTGATTTTTATGTATATATGGTGCTTCTATGCATCCGCACAAGTTTTATTTTTATTTTTTTCAAGTTCCTTATTTTTTATTTTCCATATTATTTTTACCGTTGAAAAAAATAAATGTAAAAAAAATACAACAGCCAAGTGTTAGTGCATTTGAAAAATGTTCAAACATATTTTTCAAAAATGTTTCACATGTATTAAAAATTACAACGTGTTTCCAAAAAATGTTCGTCTTGCACTAAAAAGCTGGCAATGTGTATTTGACAAAAAGTTTGACCTGTATTAATAAATTATTTTTTAACATTGTGAATAATTGTATTAAAACCTTTAACAAAATAATTTTTAATGCATGTTGAATAGTTTACAAAATACGACTTTGTCAATTTTTTAATAATTGGGTATTTTCGAAATACAATGAAGATAAACAATAATAGTATGTGCTTGTTGTTCACCCCTAAAAAAATGTGCTTGTTGTCAAGAGTGAACATACATAAATTGACACAATAATTTCTAATATGGGTTGAACTATTTCATTCCCCATAAATGTTTGAAACAGTTCATGTCTATCACTTCAAAGTACGCAATAATGAAAATAAATATTAAAAATAATAAATAATTTCATATTGCATTTTTATATGGGAAAATTTACGTGCCATGAAACTAAACAGGAACTTGGGAAAAAAATAAAAATAAAACCATAGATAATCCATTGGGAAAATTGTCCAGCAATACATGGAAAGTATAGATAGCTTTCTACATAGCTAATAGGTGAATGCATGTCATATTTCGCCCGAGTGTACAGATCGAGCCATATGACCAGGAGCTGCAAGGTTCGAAACATTCCCGCTCTGAGTCACTGACAGGTGGATCACCGCCACGCTGACACACCATATGGGTTGGACATACGTTCAAATGCGGAAGGAGGCACCGTATTTGCATGTCCGGACAAGTTCGAGAATCGATTTTATGTATTTTACAACTTTGAACAGCCAATTGACCGTGCAAAACAAGTTTAGACACCTCTAGTGTGTTTATATGAGTGTGTTTCTATAAAAAGAAATCTCACGCGCGGATCATCCAGCACTTTCCCGCTCTCAGCCCCTAACAGGTGGATCACCGCCATGTGGGCTGGACATTCATTCGAATACGTAAGGAGGCACCGTATTTACATGGCCGGACAAATTCAATCACCGGTTTTGTGTATTTTACCACTTTGGACACCAAACTGACTGTGCAAGAGAAATTAAGACATCTCTAGTGTATTTAATTCTTTTTTTTCATTTAGGGTATATATAAACCGAACAGCCAAATGTGCTTGTCCGCAAATCATTGGTCAAAGGTACCCAAGCAAGGCAGTGAGTTTCCCCCAGAAAAAAAAGAAGAAGCAAGGCAATGAGTGTGCATTAATTTGAACTCGATGTGTGCTTCCGCCAGACATAACTCTCCACTACCGAGGACAACCAACAATCTACCAAATGACCAAATGCATTCTGAACTAGCACGTGCATATCCCGACTAGCAACCGTATATAGCGCCGTTGAGCTCTCAGGTTTTTCAGCCCCAATTGCGTCCTCTATGAACGAGGGATGGTCGTCGGCCAGTATTAGAACACAAATAGGTCACATGGCAATTGGCCGGTGAGCGCCATGGGATTAGGAAGTATCAGGAAAAACACTCAACCTTTGTCGCTTGCTTATACATACAACGTTTTTATTCGATCAGTATCTTCAAGGAAACATTGTTGCACCCCTACTGGTCTACGCACAGCCATCATCTGTCAATGCCACATGTCATCAACTGGTTCACATCGGAACGTGCTCGGACTAGGATCTCTTCTTCAGCGAGTGACGATGGTCGTCATTGAGTGCTACCCTTGCATCAATTTGCTTACCGCGTGGGTACATCGTGCATGCATGAGATAGACCAGTGCACAAAATAGATCGAGTCCTCTACTAGGAATTATAGAGCGCTGCGGGCTATATCATTCGTTACATACATGAAAAAGTTGGAATAGACCGTGAGCTGGTGGCTGGGTCATTCGTACTAAGCCAACACGTACGGGTTGGAACATGTTTGTGCTCTCGTGTCAGCGCATGGAACTAAACCTTTTTTTCTCGATAAAGGGAACTAAAGCCTCCTCATTACTATTTTCGAGAAACTGTTGATTTATTTATCTATGACAGTACTACAAACACCAGAAATAACAAAAATTACATCCAGATTCATAGACCGCCTGACGTCTTCCAGTACCCCGCAAGGCCGCAACCACGAGCATGAGCTCTGAACGCGAGTACGCGAATCGCCGTCTCATGGAGGACCTCATTTCTTCCATCTCTACTCCAGCACACACGTGCTCAAGCACATCGCCCAGCGCATGCCGCAGGCACATATATACGGATCACGTCATCGCGGGGCCCCTGATCGGACAATTACCGACAAAGATTGAACTGGTCCAAGGTATTATCATATTCTTAATTCTAAATCACAGGTGAAACGATCATGGTTGCGGCACAATCGCCGCTGGAAAATCATCCGCGATGATTTGCATACAGGTCAAAATCATGGGGGATCAGTGATTGCGAGAGATAGTGCAAATTTGGCTGCCGCAATTTCCTTTCTCTGGCAACTTTAACAAGTGATCATATCATCATTCCTTTTCCATATTACACATGTATTGCTAATTAAGTAATTTATCTTCATCAACATGATGCATGCTTTTATTGTTAAAATTCTGATGCAATTTTTTTTTTACTTTCAGCATTCTGTATAAACTATTTCCTATCAATATTGCTGATTGATTTATTGTTAAAAAATTATGGGTGGATTTATTATAATGTTTGTTGGTAATATTTCATGTTGCCAATACATTTATGCATATATTACTGTAACTTATATTATATGATGCTTATATTAAGGACCCGATATGCCCATTCAAACAATATAATATTGAGGGCCCCTGAGTTTTAGTTTCGCCCCGGGCCCCTAAAATCTCAGGACCGGCCCTGCGACTACAAGCACTAAAGCGAATCGAAGGCGCGCCGCTGTCATCGCCCCTTCCTTGCCGGAGTCGGACACAATTTGTTGTAGTAGGCAGTCGAGAAGTCGACGTGTTAAGGCCTTATAGGACCAACGCACCAGAACTACTACCATCGTCGATGAAGAGAATCTTAGATCCGAAGGATCCAATCTAAAGACACATGAACAAAGACGAATAAAGACCAGATCCTAGCGGATCCACCAAAGACAACCACCGACCGAATCCCACGAGATCCGCCAGAGACACACCTCCACACGTCCTTCGACGATGCTAAACACATCATCGGGATGGGGGCTCGATGGGGAGAACCTTATTCCATCTTCAAGAAGCCGATGTCATCTCGTCTTCCTGAGCAAGAGACAAACCCTAACAAAACTTAAAGAAGCACCTGAAAACGGAGCCCTTCTGCCAGCAAGGGCCGGAATCTACCGTGCACCCATGGCCCTTCTTAATTGATCAAAGATGAAATAACATTGGGGGTCTTTTCAATTGGTCCATGGAACACTTTGTCCGCACAAGATAGAAATGGTTCAAACTCACCAGCCATCTTCACGGAATCATGGGTGGTTTTTAATCAAGTCAAAATCACCCCACTGAGATCTACCACTAGTAGAAAAAGGGGCTTTCGTTCGGGCTTGGCCAGCCCATTAGTCTCGGTTCTTCCATGAACCGGGACCAATGGATGCATTCGTCCCGGTTCGTGAGCCCAGGGGGGCGGCCGGGGCCTCGTGGGCATTGGTCCCGGTTCGTATGGACCCATTTGTCCCGGTTCCAGGCACGAACCGGGTCCAATGGGCCTCGCTCTTGGCCCACAAACATTGGTCCCGGTTCTTGGCTCGAACCGAGACTGAAGGCTGGGCTTTAGTCCCGGTTCCAGCCATGAACCGGGACAAATGAGTTGCCTATATATACCCCGTCGCCGCAGCAGAGCACTCCACAGTGCTCTGTTTTTTCTAGCCGGCGAGGAGAGGGCATTTGGGTGCATGAGCTCACCTCCTATGCACACGAGGTGTTCGAAGAAATGCCCAAACCACGCTAGTTAAGCTTTCTCCTCTCGAAGCTCGACCTCCAAGCTCCATTTTCTCCGAGATTTGTCTAGGTTTAGCGGTCCATCACGTCCCGTCCCCGTCTCACCGCCGTCGATCGCCCGCACCAATCTCGTCGCCTGCACCACCGTGGTGAGCCTCTTATCTTCTTCTGAAAGAAAAAAAATCTTACTTTAGATAGATACTTGTCTAATTAATTTTCTTATTTTCATTATTGCTTGTTATTATATAGTGCGATGGTTTTGGCATCCGCCCCCGTCGGCCCTCGTCCTGGTTATGATTCGGATGTGGTATATATATATAAATAATCTTTTATAACTATTTGGTTCATTTATTGTTTATGACAATTATGCCCATCAAGTTGACATATATTTTATTTATGTAGGAGGTAGTTGAACCGGAAATTTCAACCGACCCTATTGTCGAGAGGTTAAATTTAGTTGAAGAAGAAAACAATTACTTGAAGGAAAAAATTAAAAAAATTGAGGAGGAGAAGATGATATTGGAGTTGCATGTTGCGGATGTCGTCGATGATCACAAGATCAATGTGGATGCAATGCGGTTGAAGATTAGAAAGATTAGAAAATATGCCATTCATACCGAGGCTTGGTATCATTATGTCGTTGGATCAATTTTTACCTTGGTTGTGATTATGATCGCATTTGTTGTTGCATTGAAAGGTTTTACATAGTTTCAATGTATGGTTTGACTAGATGCTCTGGAGAGCTATATGTTGTTCAATGAGAACTACATATATACTTTGTTTTTAATGTGATGATGAACTTCTATTAATTTAGTCACTTATCTATTCATGAGAGCTATATGTACTAAATTGATGATGTGGCTTTGAATGGTGCATTTTATACACGAAGTGCATCCAGTTTTTGCCGTAAGGCTATCTACTTTCTTGCACAAGCTATGTGGGTGAAATGATGATACCATGCCAACTTTCAACCTTTTCAGAGTTTATTTGTAGTGATTTTCAATTTCAGGGTCTTATAGCTCAAAATAACCAGTAAATGCATGAAAACTAACAAATGAAGTCAAAAAGGTTTGAAAATTGATGATGTGGCTTTGAATGGTGCATTTTGAACACATAAAAAGTATGGAGTTCAAATAAGTTCAAATAAATGAAATCCCTTTGTAACAGACGAGTTTCCGTATAAAACCTTGATACTTTGAAAGAGATTATCCGTTTTGTACATGAAGTGCATCCAGTTTTTGCCGTAAGCCTCTCTACTTTCTTGCACATGCTATATGGGTGAAATGATGACACCATGCCAAGTTTCAACCTTTTCAGAGTTCATTTGTAGTGCTTTTCAATTTCAGGGTCTTATAGAGCTCAAAATAATTAGTAAATGCATGAAAAATAACAAATGAAGTCAGAATGGTTTGAAAATTGATGATGTGACTTTGAATGGTGCATTTTGAACACAGAAAAGTATGGAGTTCAAATAAGTTCAAAAAAATGAAACCCCTTTGTAACAGACGAGTTTCCGTATGAAACCCTGATACTTCGGAAGAGATTGTCCATTTTGTACACGAAGTGCATCTAGTTTTTGCCGTAAGCCTCTCTACTTTCTTGCACATGCTATGTGGGTGAAATGATGATACCATGCCAACTTTCAACATTTTCAGAGTTCATTTGTAGTGCTTTTCAATTTCAGGGTCTTATAGCTCAAAATAATTAGTAAATGCATGAAAAATAACAAATGAAGTTAGAAAGGGTTGAAAATTGATGATGTGGCTTTGAATGGTGCATTTTGAACATAGAAAAAGTATGGAGTTCAAATAAGTTCAAAAAAATGAAATCCCTTTGTAACAGACGAGTTTCCGTATGAAACCCTGATACTTCGAAATGATTGTCCGTTTTGTACACGAAGTGCATCCAGTTTTTGCCATAAGCCTCTCTACTTTGTTGCACATGCTATGTGGATGAAATGATGATACCATGACAACTTTCAACATTTTCAGAGTTTATTTGTAGTGTTTTTCAATTTCAGGGTCTTATAGCTCAAAATAATCAGTAAATGCACGAAAAATAAAAAATGAAGTCAGAAAGGATTGAAAATAAGCAACCTCTAAAATTTATGAAACTAAAATTATATAAAATTGATACAACTAAAATTATCAAAGTATTTTCTGTTCAAAATCATTAAAAGCAAAAATAATTGTCATAAAGAACTTTTTTTGTTAGAAACTTTAATAGCAAAAAGAATTATCATAAAATAAAATAAATAAGTAATTAGAAACAAAATAAATAAGTATTTTGTTGTAAGTAGAAACAAAACAAAAAATAAAGCAAAAAAGAAAACAAAAAAACTGGAAAAAACAAAAATTATCACCTACTAGGCCACCACGGCCTGAATACGACTAGAAACCCACAGCCTGTTGATGAAACTAAAATTATCAAAGTATTTTCTGTTCAAAACATTATAAGCAACCTCTAGAATTTATGAAACTAAAATTATATAAAATTGATGCAACTAAAATTATCAAAGTATTTTCTATTCAAAATCATTAAAAGCAAAAATAATTGTCATAAAGAACTTTTTTTGTTAGAAACATTAATAGAAAAAATAATTATCATAAAATAAAATAAATAAGTAATTTGAAACAAAATAAAATAAAATAAATAAGTATTTTGTTGTAAGTAGAAACAAAACAAAAAAATAAAGCAAAAAAGAAAACAAAAAAGTAGGACAAAATAAAAAAATTGCCAACTACTGGGCCACCACGGCGTGAATACGACTAGAAACCCACCCATGGGGCAGGATTCAGGCCCGCAGAAGGCCCAGTAGGCCCATCAGGCATAGCAGTCACAATTAGACCCGTAAGCCTGCAATGTAGATGAGCTCGAGAGGGGTGCGACAGTGGGGCTTATAAACCACTGCGCGCCCCTCTCGAATAGCGAGGTGGGACTAAACTACCATCACCACCCCGCTATGCAAAGTCTTTGGTCCCGGTTGGTGGCACCAACCGGGACTAAAGGGGTGCATTGGTTCCGGTTCGTGGCACCAACCGGAACCAATGCCCCCCTTTAGTCCCAGTTGGTGCCAATGCCCCCCTTTAGTCCCGGTTGGGGCCACCAACCGGGACGAAAGGCCACCACTTCCCGCCCTTTGGGCTGCTGAAAAGATGCCTTTGGTCCCGGTTGGTGGTACCAACCGGTACTAAAGGGTGCATTGGTCCCGATTTGTGCTATGAACCGGAACCAATGCTCTGAGTATATAAGCAGGACTTGTGAAAATTTTCATCTTGCAGTTCCGCCCCGACGACATCGACGCTGCCAGGCTGCCGCGCGCACCCGTCCGCCGTCACCGTCGCCCTTGCCCCGGCCTCGCCGCACCCTGCCCCGATGTCGACGCGCCCTGCCCCGACCTTGCCGTCGCCGAGCCCTTCCTCAACCTCGCCGCGCCTCGCCGTCGCGCATGCCGCGCCTTGCCCCGACCTCGCCGCCGCTCGCGTGCACTGTGAGCGCCTCACCGCACCGTTCCCCCTCCTCTCCCCCTTCTCCCCCGCGCCCCAACGCCGCCGCCCGCCCCGACGCCGACGACGAAGCAAGCCCCCTGTTCACATATATATTTATTTTTTGTTCATATTGTAGTAGTAGTAGATGATGATGATGATGTATGTATGTTCATATATATGCAAAAGTTAGGATTTTTTTCTGTTCATAGATTTTTTTGGGGTGATATTATTGTAGAATATGCAAATGTTTGTATGTTCATATGCAAAGAATATGTCATTTTTTAATAAAAAAATTATGATTTTTTCTATTGTAATTTTGTTCATAGAATTTTTATTTTGTTCACAGAATTTTTATTTTGTTAATAGAATTTTTAGTTTATATATGTTCCTATGCAAAAGTTAGGATTATTTTAGTTTATATATGTTTAGTTTAGGAAGAAGGAAAAGAAAAAGGAGAAGAAGAAGAAGAAGAAGAAGAAGAGGAGAAATAAATAAGAAGAGGAAAAAAGGAGAAAAAAAGAGGAGAAAAAGAAAGGAAAAGAGGAGAAGAAGAAAATATATATTTTTCTTCTTCTCCTCTATTCCTTTCTTCTTCTCCTTTTTATTTCTTCTTATTTTTCTTCTTCTTCTTCCTTTTCTTATTTTTTATCAGGTATGTCGTTATCGATATACCCCCTCCTCGATAACTTCGACATGAGGGGGAGGGGGGAGGGGTCGCCGAGGGTTTGAGGGGCGAGGGTCGGGAACTAGCTAGGGTAGAGGGTCGAGGGTCACCGAGGGGTCGAGGGTCGCCGAGGGTTCGAGGGTCGAGGGGTCAACGTATGTCATCGTTGTTGATATACCCCCTCTCGACCGTGATAACTTATACCACGGGAGCACCCCGGCCCTCTCGCTCGACCAAAACTCTCGAGGACACCCAAACCCTAGAAAAAACGATGTCGGTCTCCTACCCCTCCCGCCGCGCCCCTACCCGATCGACAAACTCTCTTAAGGCCACCCAAATTTACCAAGTTAAAAGAGTGTTGTCGTCGAGGCCACCCCAAACCCTAGAGAAGCGTCGAGGCCAGCTGTCGGTGTCAAAACCGGCGGATCTCGGGTAGGGGGTCCTGAACTGTGCGTCTAAGGCGGATGGTAACAGGAGGCAGGGAACACGATGTTTTACCCAGGTTCGGGCCCTCTTGATGGAGGTAAAACCCTACGTCCTGCTTGATTAATATTGATGATATGGGTAGTATAAGAGTAGATCTACCATGAAATCAGAGAGGCTAAACCCTAGAAGCTAGCCTATAGTATGATTGTATGTATATGATCTATCGACTAGCCTGGCCTCGGTTTATATAATGCACCAGAGGCCTAGGATAACAAGAGTCCTAGCTGAATACGCCGGTGGGGAGGAGTCCTTGTCTTGATCACCAAGTCTTGTAGAATCTTCCATGTACTGAACTGGCCCATGAGTATACGGCCATGGGGGTCCTCGGCCCAATCTAACAGATCGGGAGATGACGTGGTGAGTACCCCCTAGTCCAGGACACCGTCAGTAGCCCCTGAACCGGTCTTCAAGTTAGAGACGCTCCTCGATTCTTCCGAACTGTTCTTCATCTTTGGTTGTCGGTCTTGGAAAATGGTTCAACAAATCTTCCCATCTTCGATCTTGAGGATCGCCGAAATGCATTCGACGTGTTTACATGTCGGGTATCCGAGGAGCCCCTTTCAGTTTCCGGCCTTTATCAATGCCTTGTTATTTTTATGCCACACCTTGGGCTTGAAGTTGTTCCCGGGAGGCAGTGTCCTCTTGCGTCCGAGCTCTAACGTCGGACTGCATCCGAGGTATCTTTTGCAGCCGAGCACCAATGCCGAACTGCTTCCGAGCTCTAACGCCGAAATGTATCCGAGCTCCAACGCCGGACTGTGTCGAAGCTCCAACGCCGGACTATATCCAAGATGTCATAGATCATCTTGGTCCAAAAGAGTTGAAGGAGTTTAGCCGAGCTTAATGCTGGAAATGCCCTCTATGGAGCCAGCCAATAGCGCCCGAGCTTTATGCCGGACTGCTTCCGAGGTGGTGCACCACCCCGACTGTGGGCCAATTTTTTGTCAATATTTTTGATTGGTGCAATTTATTCTCTGCCGAGATATATAGCTAGTAGCCCTCAAGGCGTGTATCGGTCTAAAACCCGAGATGCACCTGAAGGATGACATGAGACCGCGGATCCCAGTAGCCGCTGAGACTCAGGTTGATTTGCGAAATCGGTCTGAGGATCAACTCCTAGCTCAGCAGAATACTTCAGGGCACAAAGAGCGGTGTGCAGAGTCCTCGAGACTCAGGTTGGGTGCGGCCGACCAACCTGAGGATCATAATCTCCTCGAAAACTATGTTGCACTTAAATTTTCTTCACTAGATTGCTAATGCAGTAGCCCCCGAGACACTGGTCGGGTGGCAACACTAGATCAGGGGATTGATACGCCCCTTTAAAATTAGTAAATGATAAGCCTGAAGCCCAGTAGCCCCCGAGCCTTAATGCGGGCACGGGTGGCCAAATTAAGGATCGATATCCAGAGTAAAATCACAAATTATGTGTAATGATTCTATGTATCCAAGTACTTTACATCATTAATGCTCGGATCCGCATTGTACAAAACTTTGTTGACCGACCATCGGATTCCACCTCCTCGGCCAGTTGCCGAGGAGTGTTTGTCCTACTTTATAAAGCCTTTATGAGGGCAAAGATTTACGACAAACAAGGCAATCTGGCCATACGGTTTTATAAACAAAGGTACACAGAGAGATATGTTATATCACTGTTTAACATAATAAATGTCCTCCAAAGAAAATAATCCCGCTATCGGTTCCTTTATTTGGGTTGTCATGCTGAGCATGATCATGAAACCTCAGCTCTAATGTAAGAGCAAAATATTGAGGATTTAGTTTGGGAGGCCAGTTACTAGCCCCCGGTAGTGTTCGGCGACAGTCGAGGTCAAGCCGTAAGCACTTCGGCCAATGTTATGAATGACCAGTCATTTAACACCGTCATCGGATTGCTGACCAGTTTACGCTTATTATGACAGTCAGTTTTCGGCTTTCTCCACCGAGGTGTTTAACCATGTGAGCTGGAAGCACATTCGCAGTGGTTCTCCCTTTGGACACCTAGCCAAACAAAGCGGAACGTAGGAGGCAAGCGCAGGAGCCGGGCAACCCAAGTATTGACCGAAGACACAATTCGAAACCAATGCATATATAGTGAGATCCGAGAATGTTTTTGCCAAATCTATAAAGGTGTCCGGTATTGCACTGTGAGACATGTGCTGGAAACACACAAATAGTTTAAAAGTTCCATAAGCTTGGAAAATCAAAAAATGTCAGTAAAAACTTGACGTCTGAACAAGATCATGTGTTCGGTGCGAATACGAAAATTGGGGAAAAAATTGTGTTTCTGTCGTGCATTAATATTACACATCCGATCTCAAGACTTCAAGCGGGTCTGCCTACGGCTGCAGCCTCCTATCCCTAAGGCGAACTAAACTCGAGCGGTCACTAGAGAGAAAATGGGTTATCCGGCTATTGACCACACACTCACGTCGAAAAAGGAGCGATAGAAAAAGACTTTGCAACGACCAAGAAGAAAACACATTTACTATAAAATAGCTCATATAAATTTTAAGAGCCCCCAAGTGACTTGGGTAAAAGAATTTTATGTATAATGATTGTATGTACCGAAGTACTTATACCTCGCCGTCGCGCATGCCGTGCCCTGCCCCGACCTCGCCGCTGCTCGCGTGCACTGTGAGCGCCTCACCGCACCGTTCCCCCTCCTCTCCCCTTCTCCCCCGCGCCCCAACGCCGCCGCCCGCCCCGACGCCGACGACGAAGCAGGCCCCCTGTTCCCATATATATTTATTTTTTGTTCATATTGTAGTAGTAGTAGATGATGATGATGATGATGATGATGATGTATGTATGTTCATATATATGCAAAAGTTAGGATTTTTTTCTGTTTATAGATTTTTTTGGGGTGATATTATTGTAGAATATGCAAATGTTTGTATGTTCATATGCAAAGAATATGTCATTTTTTTATAAAATTTTTTTTAATTTTTTCTGTTGTAATTTTGTTCGTAGAATTTTTATTTTGTTCACAGAATTTTTATTTTGTTCATAGAATTTTTAGTTTATATATATGTTCGTATGCAAAAGTTAGGATTATTTTAGTTTATATATGTTTAGTTTAGGAAGAAGGAAAAGAAAAATGAGAAGAAGAAGAAGAGGAGAAATAAATAAGAAGAGGAAAAAAGGAGAAAAAAAGAGGAGAAGAAGAAAGGAAAAGAGGAGAAGAAGGAAAAATATATTTTTTTCTCTTCTCCTCTATTCCTTTCTTCTTCTCCTCTTTTTTTCTTCTTATTTTTCTTCTTCTTCTTCCTTGTCTTATTTTTTATCGGGTATGTCGTTATCGATATACCCCCTCCTCGATAACTTCGACATGAGGGGGAAGGGGGAGGGGTCGCTGAGGGTTTGAGGGGCGAGGGTCGGGAACTAGCTAGGGTAGAGGGTCGAGGGTCACGGAGGGGTCGAGGGTCGCCGAGGGTTCGAGGGTCGAGGGGTCATCGTACGTCGTCGTTGTTGATATACCCCCTCTCGACCGTGATAACTTATACCACGGGAGCACCCCCAGCCCTCTCGCTCGACCAAAACTCTCAAGGACACCCAAACCCTAGAAAAAAACGATGTCGGTCTCCTACCCCTCCCGCCGCGCCCCTACCCGATCGACAAACTCTCTTAAGGCCACCCAAATTTACCAAGTTAAAAGAGTGTTGTCGTTGAGGCCACCCCTAACCCTAGAGAAGCGTCGAGGCCAGGTGTCGGTGTCAAAACCGGCGGATCTCGGGTAGGGGGTCCCAAACTGTGCGTCTAAGGCGGATGGTAACAGGAGGCAGGGAACACGATGTTTTACCCAGGTTCGGGCCCTCTTGATGGAGGTAAAACCCTACGTCCTGCTTGATTAATATTGATGATATGGGTAGTACAAGAGTAGATCTACCACGAGATCAGAGAGGCTAAACCCTAGAAGCTAGCCTATGGTATGGTTGTATGTATATGATCTATCGACTAGCCTGGCCTCGGTTTATATAATGCACCAGATGTTGGGGAACGTAGCAGAATTTTAAAATTTTCTACGCATCACCAAGATCAATCTATGGAGTCATCTAGCAACGAGAGAGAGGAGTGCATCTACATACCCTTGTAGATCGCGAGCGGAAGCATTCAAGAGAACGAGGTTGATGGAGTCATACTCGTCGTGATCCAAATCACCGATGACTGAGCGCCGAACGGACGGCACCTCCGCGTTCAACACACGTACGGTTGGGGAAGACGCCTCCTCCTTCTTGATCCAGCAAGGGGGAAGGAGAGGTTGATGGAGATCCAGTAGCATGATGGCGTGGTGGTGGAAGCAGCGGGGATCTCGGCAGGGCTTCGCCAAGCTCAGCGAGAGGGGGAGGTGTTATGACGGGAGAGGGAGGCGCCAGGGGCTAGGGTGCAGCTCCCATGCGCCTCCCCACTATATATAGGGGTGGAGGGGGCTGGTTTCTTGCCCTCCAAGTCCATTGGGGCATTGGCAAAGGTGGGGGAAAGAAATCCCATCATTTCCCTTCCCCACCGATTGTTATCCCCCCTTTTTAGGGATCTTGATCTTATTCCTTCTAAGGGGGGATCTTGGTGCGCCTTGACCAGGGGTGTGGGGCCCTGCCCCCACTACCCACGTTCATGTGGGTCCCCCCATGCGGGTGGGCCCCACTCCGGAACCTTCTAGAACCTTCCCGGTACAATACCGAAAAATCCCGAACATTTTCCGGTGGCCAAAATAGGACTTCCCATATATAAATCTTTACCTCCGACCATTCCGGAACTCCTCGTGACGTCCGGGATCTCATCCGGGACTCCGAATAACTTTCGGGTTACCGCATAATAATATCTCTACAACCCTAGCGTCACCGAACCTTAAGTGTGTAGACCTTACGGGTTCGGGAGACATGCAGACATGACCGAGACGACTCTCCGATCAATAACCAACAGCGGGATCTGGATACCCATGTTGGCTCCCACATGTTCCACGATGATCTCATCGGATGAACCACGATGTCGAGGATTCAATCAATCCCGTATTCAATTCTCTTTGTCCAGCGGTATTGTACTTGCCTGAGGTTCAATCGTCAGTATCCGATACCTTGTTCAATCTCGTTACCGGCAAGTCTCTTTACTCGTTCCGTAACACATCATCCCGTGATAAACTCCTTGGTCACATTGTGCACATTATGATGATGTCCTACCGAGTGGGCCCAGAGATACCTCTCCATCACACGGAGTGACAAATCCCAGTCTCGATTCGTGCCAACCCAACAGACACTTTCGGGGATACCCGTAGTGCACCTTTATAGCCACCCAGTTACGTTGTGACGTTTGGCACACCCAAAGCATTCCTACGGTATCTGGGAGTTGCACAATCTCATGGTCTAAGGAAATGATACTTGACATTTAGAAAAGCTTTAGCATACGAACTACACGATCTTTGTGCTAGGCTTAGGATTGGGTCTTGTCCATCACATCATTCTCCTAATGATGTGATCCCGTTATCAACGACATCCAATGTCCATGGTCAGGAAACCATAACCATCTATTGATCAACGAGCTAGTTAACTAGAGGCTTACTAGGGACATGGTGTTGTCTATGTATCCACACATGTATCTGAGTTTCCTATCAATACAATTCTAGCATGGATAATAAATGATTATCATGAACAAGGAAATATAATAATAACCAATTTATTATTGCCTCTATGGCATATTTCCAATAGTCTCCCACTTGCACTAGAGTCAATAATCTAGTTCACATCGCCATGTGATTAACACTCACAGGTCACATCGCCATGTGACAACCATCCAAATACTTTATTAGAGTCAATAATCTAGTTCACATCACTATGTGATTAACACTCAATGAGTTCTGGGTTTGATCATGTTATGCTTGTGAGAGAGGTTTTAGTCAACGGGTCTGCAACATTCAGATCCGTATGTACTTCGCAAATCTCTACGCTATATTTGGAGCCATTTCAAATAACTGTTCTACTTGGAGCTATTCTAAATTGTTGCTCCATTATACGTATCCGGTATCTCTACTCAGAGCTATCCGGATAGGTGTTAAGCTTGCATCGATGTAACTATTTACGTCGAACTCTTTATCACCTCCATAACCGAGAAACCTATCCTTATTCCTCTAAGGATAATTTTGACCGCTATCTGGTGATCTACTCCTAGATCACCTTTGTACCCTCTTGCCAGACATGTGGCAAGGCATACATCAGGTGCGGTACTCAGCATGGCATACTGTATAGAGCCTATGACAAAAGCATAGGGGACGACCTTCGCCTTCCTCTTTCTCCTGCCGTGGTCGAGCTTTAACTTCATAACTCATACCTTACAACTCAGGCAAGAACTCCTTCTTTGACTGGTCCATCTTGAACACCTTCAAGATCATGTCAAGGTATGTGCTCATTTGATCTATCCTTATAGATCTTGATGCTCAATGTTCAATTAGCTTAATCCAGGTTTTCCATTGAAAAACATTTTTCAAATAACCCTATATGCTTTCCAGAAATTCTACATCATTTCTGATCAACAATATGTCAACAACATATACTCATCAGAAATTCTATAGTGCTCCCACTCACTTCTTTGGAAATACAAGTTTCTCATAAACTTTGTATAAACCGAAAAGCTTTGATCATCTCATCAAAGCATACATTCCAACTCCGAGATGCTTACTCCAGTCCTTAGAAGGATTGCTGGAGCTTTGCATACTTGTTAGCATTTTTCAGGACTGACAAAACCTTCTGGTTGTATCACATACAACCTTTCCTCAAGAAAATCATCAAGGAAACAATATTTTGACATCGTATCTGCAAGATTTCATAAACAATGCAGTAGCTGCTAACATAATTCCAACAGACTCTTAGCATCGCTACGAGTGAGAAAGTCTCATCGTAGTCAACTCCTTGAACTTGTCGGAAAACATCTTAACGACAAGTCGAGCTTTCTTAATGGTGATACTTACCACCATTGTCCGTCTTTCTTTTAAAATCCATATGTACCCAACAGCCTTACGACCATCAAGCAGTTCTTCCAAAGTCTACACTTTGTTTTTCATACATGGATCCTCTCTCAGATTTTATGGCCTTGAGCCAATTTTCGGAATTCAGGCCCACCATCGCTTCTCCATAGCTCGTAGGTTCATTGTTGTCTAGCAACATGACTTCCAAGACAGGATTACGTACCACTCTGAAGTAGTACGCATCCTTGTCGTCCTATGAGGTTTGGTAGTGACTTGATCCGAAGTTTCATGATCACTATCATAAGATTCCACTTCAATTGGTGTAGGTGCCACAGGAACAACTCCCTGTGCCCTGCTATACACTGGTTGAAGTGACGGTTCAATAACCTCATCAATTCTCCACCATCCTCCCACTCAATTCTTTCGAGAGAAACTTTTCCTCGAGAAAGGACCCGATTCTAGAAACAATCCCTATTGCTTTCGGATCTGAGACAGGAGGTACACCCAACTGTTTTGGGTACTCTATGAAGATGCATTTATCCGCTTTGGGTTTGAGCTTATCAGCCTGAAACTTTTTCACATAAGCGTTGCAGCCCCAAACTTTTAAGAAATGACAGCTTAGGTTTCTCTTAAACCATAGTTCATATGGTGTCATCTCATCGGAATTACGTGGTGCCCTATTTAAAGTGAATGTGGTTGTCTCTAATGCCTAACCCATAAACTATCATGGTAATTCGATAAGAGACATCATGGTATGCATCATATCCAATAGGGTGCAGTTATGATGTTCGGACACACCATCACACTATGCTGTTCCAGGCTGTATTATTTGTGAAACAATTTCCACAATGTCTTAATTCTGTGCCAAACTCGCAATTCAGATATTCATCTCTATGATCATATCATAGATATTTTATCCTCTTGTCACGACGATCTTCAACTTCACCCTGAAATTACATGAACCTTTCAATAATTCAGACTCGTGATTCATCAAGTAAATATACTTAGCATCTACTCAAATCATCTGTGAAGTAAGAATATAACGATATCCACTACATGCCTCAGCACTCATTGGATTGCACACAATAAGATGTATTACTTCCAACAAGTTGCTTTCTTGTTCCATCTTACTGAAAACGAGGCCTTTCAGTCATCTTGCTCATGTGGTATGATTTGCATGCCTCAAGTGATTCAAAAGCAAGCGAGTCCAAAGATCCATCAACATGGAGCTTCTTCATGCATTTCATACCATTGTGACTAAAATTACAGTGCCACAAGTATGTGGTACTATCATTACTATCTTATATCTTTTGGCATGAACATGTGTATCACTACGATCGGGATTCGATAAACCATTCATTTTAGGTGCAAGACCATTGAAGGTATTATTCAAATAAACAGAGTAACCATTATTCTCCTTAAATGAATAACCGTATTGCGATAAACATAATCCAATCATGTCTATGCTCAACGCAAACACCAAATAACAAGTATTTAGGTTTAACACCAATCCTGATGGTAAACGGAGCGTGCGATGCTTAATCACATCAACCTTGGAAACACTTCCAACACATATCATCGTCTCACCTTTGACTAGTCTCCGTTTATTCCGTAGCCTTTCATTTCGAGTTACCAACACTTAGCAACCGAACCGGTATCTAATACCCTGCTGCTACTAGGAATACTAGTAAAGTACACATTTAATATAATGTATGTCCAATACATACTTCTTTCAACCTTGCTAGCCTTCTCATCTACCAAGTATCTAGGGTGGTTCTGCTTCAGTGACCGTTCCCCTTATTACAGAAGCACTTAGTCTCGGGCTTGGGTTCAACTTTGGGTTTCTTCACTAGAGCAGCAACTGATTTGTCATTTCATGAAGTATCCCTTTCTTGCCCTTGCCCTTCTTGAAACTAGTGGTTTTACTAACCATCAACAATTGATGCTCCTATTTGATTTCTACTTTCGCGGTGTCGCGAATAGCTCAAGGATCATCATATCTATCCCTGATATGTTATAGTTCATCACGAAGCTCTAGTAGCTTGGTGGTAGTGACTTTGGAGAACCATCACTATCTCATCTGGAAGATCAACTCCCACTCGATTCAAGCGATTGTAGTACTCATACAATCTGAGCACATGTTCAACGATTGAGCTTTTCTCCTTAGTGTGCAGGCTTAAGAAACTTGTCAAAGGTCTCATACGTCTTGACGTGGGAACTAGCCTGAAATCCCAATTTAAGTCCTTGGAACATCTCATATGTTCTGCGATGTTTCAAAAACGTCTTTGGTGCCTCAATTCTAAACCATTTAGCATTATGCACTGAACTATCATGTAGTCATCAAAACATGTATGTCAGATGTTCGCAACATCCACAACCGACGTTCGAGGGTTAGCTCACTGAGCGGTGCATTAAGGACATAATCCTTCTGCGCAGCAATGAGGACAATCCTCTGTTTACAGACCCAGTCTGCATAATTGCTACTATCAACTTTCAACTAAATTTTCTCTAGGAACATATCTAAAACAGTAGAACTAAAGCATAAGCTACGACATAATTTGCAAAGTCCTTTTGACTATGTTCACGATAATTAAGTTCATCTGATTATTTAATGAACTCCCACTTAGATAGACATCCCTCTAGTCATCTAAGTGATACATGATCCGAGTCAACTAGGCCGTGTCCGATCATCACGTGAGACGGACTAGTCATCATCGGTGAACATCTTCATGTTGATCGTATCTTCTATACGACTCATGTTCGACCTTTCGGTCTTCCGCGTTCCGAGGCCATGTCTGTACATGCTAGGCTCGTCATGTCAACCTAAGTGTATTGCGTGTATAAATCTGGCTTACACCCTTGTATTCGAACGTTAGAATCTATCACACCCGATCATCACGTGGTGCTTCGAAACAACAAACCTTCGCAACGGTGCATAGTTAGGGGGAACACTTTTTTTGAAATTATTGCGAGGGATCATCTTATTTTAGCTACCGTTGTTCTAAGCAAATAAGATGTAAAACATGATAAACATCACATGCAATCAAATAGTGACATGATATGGCCAATATCATTTTGCTCCTTTTGATCTCCATCTTCGGGGCGCCATGATCATCATCGTCACCGGCATGACACCATGATCTCCATCATCATGATCTCCATCATCGTGTCTTCATGAAGTTGTCTCGTCATCTATTACTTCTACTACTATGGCTAACGGTTTAGCAATAAAGTAAAGTAAATACATGACGTTTATGTTGACACACATGTCATAAATAAATTAAGACAACTCCTATGGCTCCTGCCGATTGTCATACTCATCGACATGCAAGTCGTGATTCCCATTACAAGAACATGATCAATCTCATACATCACATATATATTCATCACATCCTTTTGGCCATGTCACATCACACGACATATGCTGCAAAAACAAGTTAGACGTCCTCTAATTGTTGTTGCAAATTTTTACGTGGCTGCTACAGGTTTCTTAGCAAGAACGTTTCTTACCTATGCAAAAACCACAACGTGATATGCCAATTTCTATTTACCCTTCATAAGGACCCTTTTCATCGAATCCGATCCGACTAAAGTGGGAGAGACAGACATCCGCTAGCCACCTTATGCAACTAGTGCATGTCAGTCGATGGAACCTGTCTCACGTAAGTGTACGTGTAAGGTCGGTCTGGGTTGCTTCATCCCACGATGCCGCCGAATCAAGATAAGACTAGTAACGGCAAGTAAATTGACAAAATTGACGCCCACAACTACTTTGTGTTCTACTCGTGCATAGAAACTACACATAGACCTAGCTCATGATGCCACTGTTGGGGAACGTAGCAGAATTTTAAAATTTTCTACGCATCACCAAGATCAATCTATGGAGTCATCTAGCAACGAGAGAGAGGAGTGCATCTACATACCCTTGTAGATCGCGAGCGGAAGCGTTCAAGAGAACGGGGTTGATGGAGTCGTACTCGTCGTGATCCAAATCACCGATGGCCGAGCGCCGAACGGACGGCACCTCCGCGTTCAACACACGTACGGTTGGGGAAGACGTCTCCTCCTTCTTGATCCAGCAAGGGGGAAGGAGAGGTTGATGGAGATCCAGCAGCACGATGGCGTGGTGGTGGAAGCAGCGGGGATCTCGGCAGGGCTTCGCCAAGCTCAGCGAGAGGGAGAGGTGTTACGAGGGGAGAGGGACGCGCCAGGGGCTAGGGTGCAACTCCCATGTGCCTCCCCACTATATATAGGGGTGGAGGGGGCTGGTTTCTTGCCCTCCAAGTCCATTGGGGCGTTGGCAAAGGTGGGGGAAAGAAATCCCATCATTTCCCTTCCCCACCGATTGTTATCCCCCTTTTTAGGGATCTTGATCTTATCCCTTCGGGATATGATCTTATTCCTTCTAAGGGGGGATCTTGGTGCGCCTTGACCAGGGGTGTGGGGCCTTGCCCCCACTACCCATGTTCATGTGGGTCCCCCATGCAGGTGGGCCCCACTCCGGAACCTTCTAGAACCTTCCCGGTACAATACCGAAAAATCCCGAACATTTTTCGGTGGCCAAAATAGGACTTCCCGTATATAAATCTTTACCTCCGGACCATTCCAAAACTCCTCGTGACGTCCAGGATCTCATCCGGGACTCCGAACAACTTTCGGGTTACCGCATAATAATATCTCTACAACCCTAGCGTCACCGAACCTTAAGTGTGTAGACCCTACGGGTTCGGGAGACATGCAGACATGACCGAGACGACTCTCCGGTAAATAACCAACAGCGGGATCTAGATACCCATGTTGGCTCCCACATGTTCCACGATGATCTCATCGGATGAACCACGATGTCGAGGATTCAATCAATCCCGTATTCAATTCCCTTTGTCCAGCTGTATTGTACTTGCCTGATATTCGATCGTCGGTATCCGATACCTTATTCAATCTCGTTACCGGCAAGTCTCTTTACTCGTTCCATAACCCATCATCCCGTGATCAACTCCTTGGTCACATTGTGCACATTATGGTGATGTCCTACCGAGTGGGCCCGGAGATACCTCTCCGTCACACGGAGTGACAAATCCCAGTCTCGATTCGTGCCAACCCGATAGACACTTTCGGAGATACCCGTAGTGCACCTTTATAGCCACCCAGTTACGTTGTGACGTTTGGCACACCCAAAGCATTCCTACGGTATCCGGGAGTTGCACAATCTCATGGTCTAAGGAAATGATACTTGACATTTAGAAAAGCTTTAGCATATGAACTACACGATCTTTGTGCTAGGCTTAGGATTGGGTCTT